>NC_044982.1:97105295-97405295 GCF_008728515.1 Papio anubis
ATCTGGAAACAGTAACTTTGCATTCCTACAGGGCAACAAATGGTGGAGGATGAGGCAAGGACCAGCTCCCCAGGCTCCACACTGTCTGCTTTTCTCATTTGTCAACTGAGCCCCTTCAGCACTTAAGATTGTGATCCCTGAGCAGACGTGGAAGGGGGCTGCAAACCAAGAATGCCAACACCCATAGCCAGCCCAGAGCCTGTCTGCAGGACACTCCCGGCCTCACTCATTTATCTTTTGGAAAAAGTCACCGCAAGGCCACGAGGCTGGCTTTTAGCTCACACTGAATCTATCTGAACTAACCTGAGCTTTTAAAGTTTTCAGCCAACGTGGACAAGGCTAAATAAAGCCACGAAGACATTCATCACCTAAATGCCCAACTAGCAAATTCCAGCATTTCTAGATTGACAAAATAAAATGCAATTATCTAAAATGATGTATATTGTTTATGACACAGGAAAAACTTTATAATATGCCAGCTGATAAAAAGCAGGTTTATTTATAGTATGGTTTTTAACTAAGCAAAACTATATACAAAGAAAAAAGGCTGGAATAAAATATACCTAACTACTGACAATAATTTGCTGTAGGTATCTGGATTATATATTATTTACATTTTCTTATTACATTTTTGTTTTTCTCAATGTTACTAAAACAAGAATATATTACTTAAAATAAAATTGAGCCAATATGCTTCCAAATTAAGAAGCAACATGCTAGAACCCAGAAAGCCAATCCATACATCACACTGGGGCAATGGCCATACTCTGTGGTGCCTCCAAATTAATACAAACTGGCTCTCCTCCTGCCTGGGGCAACGCTAGCACTTCATGCACTTTGAGATGAGCCACTGGAGGAGGTCTTCAGGAAAAGAAGAGCCCTGCTGGTTTAGGACTGAAGAGGTTGCTATTCTCAGCTCTATAAGATGGATCACATCTCAGGCTGAAAATCAGGTTCCAAGGGCTCTTGTCCAAAGATCTGCTCCTGTGTTTAAACAGGTCAGTCATGTATCCACCTGTGCCTTAATTTCTACATCTGGAAATGGAGATGCTATGACCATAAGGATGAACAGGGCAGCATTTACCAATCCCCACAGTGTACAGGATACCTGACATTCATGCAAAGCCTGGCCAGGTAGATCAGACCATTTTACTGAAAAGGCAAAAGTCTCAGGGCAACTGGAAACTCATCCAAAACCCAGGAGTTGTGGAGGGGCCAGAATTTGAATTTCAAGACTGTTAGGCTCCAGAGCCCACAGAGTCTTGTCCAAAGGTCACCCAGGCAGCAAGCACAACAGTGATGCCATGAACCACAGGGCATGAGTTATGAGTGGCTGTGAATGAATGAGAAACACCTATCAGCCCAGGCAATATGGAAGCACCAGATAAGAGCCACAGGCTGTTTCCTAGCAGGCTGCTAAAAACACACTGGAAATGGCATGTGACCAGCAGCTGGTGAGAGGGAATGGAATAACGCCAAAACAAATTGACCACTTTTAGAGTGCCATTTACTTTAGAAAAATAAATTAATGAAGGAAACTTCAATATCAATGAAGTTGCAAGAATATAATGAGCAATGCTTGCTCCCACGAGGGATGGCTTTTTAATTATTTTTTCAGATGAACTGCAGTCACAGTATATTTGATTCATACCCGATCCATGTTCTTTGGAGAATTAAAACACATTTTACCCAATGTCGAGTTAAAATAAAAACTCATCAGAGGCAAAATAACTCTTTGCTCCCAGGGATCTGAAAGGAAATTTGGTTCTCTCTGGTTGCTGGCCAGTATTCGGGGGGCCTTTGTACTAAACAAAAAATTGGCAGATGAAATCTGAGAATTACTCTCTTTGCATCATTAATGGAAACACTGAGGGGTGCACTGCGGTTCACGATAAGTGATTAAAAAAAAGAAAACATGACACATTTTTGTGTCTAATATGTGTGCCTCCTGAGTTGCAGCACTTGTCCTGTGTATTCAGGCAAACAGCAAAAGCTCCCTTCTCAAAGAACCCCTTTCCCCTGGCCAGCTCCCATTCTCTCCAGAACATCCATCCTCAGGAGACTCTGCCAGTCCCTGTCTCTGTGCCGCGTGTGTGTGTGTGTGTGTGTGTGTGCACGTGCGTGTGTGTGTCTGCCTAACATGCACAACTCAAAATTATCTGGTTTCATCTTGATCCCAATCTGCATTCTTAAAACTGCATCATCCACATTTGATACAATTGAACAGAACTATAGACAGACACACAAATGAGCACATATAAAAACTGGAGAAATCTTGGCCAGGCGCAGAGGCTCATGCCTATAATCCCAGCACTTTGGGAGGCCGAGGCAGGTGGAGCACTTGAGGTCAGTTCGAGACCAGCCTGGCCAACATGATGAAACCCTATCTTTACTAAAAATACAAAAAAAAGTAACCG
The DNA here is from genome assembly GCF_008728515.1 of Papio anubis. Lineage (NCBI taxonomy): Eukaryota > Metazoa > Chordata > Mammalia > Primates > Cercopithecidae > Papio > Papio anubis. The sequence continues at coordinate 97,107,713 of NC_044982.1, forward strand.
GGTGTGGTGGCAGGCACCTATAATCTCAGCTGCTTGGGAGGCTGAGGCACGAGAATCACTTGAACCCAGGAGGCAGAGGCTGCAGTGAGCCAAGATGGCGCCACTGTGCTCCAGCCTGGGTGACAGAGTGAGACTTCATCTCTACAATGAAAAAAAAAAAATCTGGAGAAATCTGAATAAACTTCATGGATTATAGCAATGTTAATTTCCTGGTTTTGCTATTGTATGGCAGTTACCATTGACATCAACGGCAGGGGAAACAGGATGAAGGATACAGGGGACTTTCCTGTATTTTGCCACAACTTGTGATTCTATAATTTTTAAAAGCTATTAAAAAAAAAAAAACTACATCATCAATTCCTCAAGTACTTAGAGAAAAAAATGACAATACAGTTCCTTACAGAAAACTTTTGGCACAAGAGGCAGGAGTGCAGTCTTAGTTTGGTACTGATCTCTTTGGTGTCTGTTACAGGCTGAATAGTGAGTGTTCCTTCCCCCAAATTCATATATTGAAGCCCTAACCCCCAGAACATCAGCATGTGACTGACTATATTTGGAGACAAGTTCTTTAAAGAGGCAATTAAGGTTAAATGAACTAATATGGGTGGGTCTAAACCAATCTTACTGGTGACCTTGTAAGAGGAGTAAATTGGATACACAGAGAGACACCAGGGATGTGTATGCAGAAGAAAGACCACGTGAGGACACAGAGAAAAGGCAACCATCTGAAATTCAAGGAGAGAGACTGCAGAGGATGCCAACCCTGTGGCACCTTAATCTTAAGACTTCCAGCCTCTAAAACTATAAGAAAATATACTTCTGTCATTTAAGCCACCCAGTCTGTGGTATTTGCTGAGGGCAGCCCTAGCAAACTAATACAATGCCATATCCCACATCCCCCATTCATCTGGTTTTGTCCTCTGGTAATGAGCTCCTCAGCCCTTGGCATCCCTCTTAAGAAGGAAGTATGGTAGGAAACCCCATCAAGCATAGAGCAAAGGTCTTAGCCTAGAAGAGCCAAGCTTTAGATACCCTCCGCCTACCCATGAAAGGTTAGTGCTCAACTATTTGGGAAGCCATCAAAATATGGAAGAGGGATAGGGATTTTTCATGGTAGATCCAGAGGGCATAACCAGAACACAGGGTATGGGAAGTTGTAAGGTGGCCTATTTCTAACACAACATTTAAAAAAACCTCCTAGCAGCTACTGCAGTTCAGAAACAGAATGAATGGCATGTGAAGGTATGGCGCCCACATTACTGGAAAGAGCTGAGCAAAAGATGGAACAGATCAGCTGCTCCTGCCCCAGATGTCTAAGGTCTGATTTGCAGCCATCTCAGCTCAAAGCACTATGAAACAGGGGCACAAGCTCTTTCCAGAACCCAGACATGAACCTTAGCTAAGACCACCTTCCTCTCTCTCCATCCTACTTCTAACTCTCCATTCTGGCTCTGACACTCATTCTCCATTTCAGTAGCACCTCTCTCCCTGGACTCCAGACACACTGCTGTCTTCCCACCTTCCTGGCTCCTGCTGCAATTTTTATGCTCAGGAGGCTTCGGGCTGTCTCATGGAATGCCCTGGCTTGCACCTGACTCCTAGGACCAGGCACCACCCTTGAGCTCCCATCCCAGCCTTGTGAGCAGATCCCAGACATACCTGAAATAAGCGTCACTTTTAGATGCACAGCCCAGCCCTATCCAGGTAAATGAGTTTGGGTAAGTTACTCAACCTCTCGGAATCACACTTTACCTATCTGCTTTGTTTAAAACAGCAAAAATTTTAAAAATCCATGTCCAACTATAGAAAGTATTAAATATTATCATATATATTCAGAAGGGAATATTATATATGCAGCAATAATGTCATAGAATATTTAGTAACAAGGAAATTCTCATGAAATATTAAGAGAAATGAAATTACAAAACATCATTTATCATGAAAATATTTTCATAGAAAAGCATACTAATGCAGAAAAGAGAATGGAATTATATACACCATAAAGCTACAAGTAAATATTCTCTAATTATTCTTTTTCTACATATTCAAAATTGTAAACAGTGAACATGTAATGCTTTTTAACTAGGAATAAAGTTATTTAGAAATCTTTACTACTCCCATTTCACCTTTTCCTCCTTGGAAAAAAAAGGGGGGGCAACCTAATGAAAGAGCACAGTAAGTCCATTACATCATCCTACTTACACTTTCATAAAAAGCAAATACGACTTGTGTTTTGAACTTAGAGAAACAGAAGGACAGCTAAGAAAACTGGGTTAATGGAAGGTCACAACATGGAGCTACAGGCATGACTAGACTCCCAAAGAATGGATTCTCGGACCTCAGTAGGGGCCCCGTGGTCTCCACTGCCACCGTGCCCATGCAGTCACTCTAAGAACAAAGAGTGCCACGTGCCACCCACGGGTAACTATCTGGCTGCACTGTGAGGCTGGGTGCCACATGATGCTGCAGTGAAAGCCTGCCAGCAGAGCTGAGTCCCCATTCATCCAGTTTTGTCCCCTGGTAATGAGTTCCCTTGGCTCCCTCCCACAATGGAAAGGACTGGCTGAAGAATGGTGCCAGCCAGAGGAGCCCCTTGTGAATAGCCCATCCAGGAATCCAGGAGTCTGGCAGCGGCTCAGCCACAAGAGGTCAAAGCAAGTAAGTCATTTCACTGGAAAATATCAGCTTAATTCAGGATGGAATGCTTCACTTTGCCCTGGGTTATAGTGGAAGCTATGACACAGCCACCAATGTACAAACAGCACCCATCTAGTGACCCACGATGTGGGCAACCCAGGGGCAGGTATCATCACCACTGACCTGCAGCCTGAGCTGTGCATGTTGATCATTCTCTTCCCTGCTGACACCCACAGGGAAGGCTCAGCTCAAGAACAAGCTGGTGTTTTACACATGCCATATTTAGAATCCTTTCAGTCTCCACTATGGTATCACAATTTAGGCATATGATCAGACAGCTGGTTGTGGGCCCCTCTCTAGACCAGCTCTGCAGGAGCTGGAACCAGGGGTACACATGTTATTCCTCCCCGATGGATATACATTTACACCTAGGGTCCCAGCATCAGTCCCTTGAGACTTTCCTCCTCTTCAGGGAGTTAAGAGACCAGAATTTTATATCAATCCTGTTCAGTGGGCTACCCCAAATACTCTGAAGTAAAGTTAAGTGGCTTCAGGAACTAGTGCCATATTAGAGGAGATAAACTTTGAAATATTCTCACTACCACGAACACTTTTTTTATAGTTCGTACAATAAATAAATGAACCAGTTATGCTCTGCATATGCTATGATCTTAAATTATACCTGGAGATAAACCACGTATGGAATAAAAGGCCACCTATTGAGGTCAATCTGTGCAAAAGATTTCTCCTCTCCTGATCCCTATAAACACAAACCCATGAAACCAGTGCAGAGAGACACAGAACTATCATCTCCACGGCATGGGCTACGATGTTTTGGAACCTGGCCATATGTAACAGAGCCACCAAGATGTTCATACGTCATGCAAAGAGACACTCCCCCAATGTAGACTTATCATAGAGGAATGGGGTGACCAAATAGAAATTTGGCTGAATAGTTCTTCCTACCAAAGACTCAATGCAAATCCCATAGACAAGGCCTCAGAATTCAAGAAGACCTCCTGCCTCAAATGATCAGCCCTACAGTCCATGCATCCACCTCCCACACCCCTATGTCCCAAACCAAAGTGCTTCCTCACCATAAAGCTTTTGGCACATTCAAACCAACCCTCACCCAGTGTGGGGAAATAGCACAACTTAACTCATCAGGAGACACTTCCAGAAGAGGGTTCAGCGACTATGGCTGGAAGCCCTAGGCAAAAGTGATACAGCACTGTTGGGACTTCAGGGGTGACTCTGGGGAGAAATTTTTCTAGTTGATTCTAAGAGCAGAAACAACAACTCAGGTTTTCACTCCCCATTTCATTCCCTGTGCTCTGATGGATCTACTTCCTGTTATTCCTACCAGAAACCTACTCTCCCAGAGTCCTAGGGTGACATCAGTCAAGTCAGAGGGTGGACCTCAGGAGACTTTTGTGGCTACATGCTGTAGTCCATGATCTGGTGTGCAAAAAACTCACATGGAGCAGCTTTCACTCAAGCCTTAAGGCAATGAAAGAAAAACGATTACCTTAGTTCCCTTCCTCCACCATACCCACTCTCAGGTAATAATGGAAACCCCTAACCATCTCTGACCTGAGCCGTTTTCTCTTCCACTTTGTTCCATAGGTAGGCGGTGGCTAGGCACACTGGTGCTCCATCCTCTGAATGGAGACGCACATTCCTTCCACCTTTCCTGCCCAGAGCCTGTTCACAGCCAGTCAGAACATCTGTGTGCAACATACGTGTTCAGTAAATGCATCTACTCCAAAGCTGGGTCAGAAAGACACAGAAAAATCCGCATTCCGGTGTGTCCTGCTTCCAAACCGTCCTATCTCAGCAAGCTTGAAGCTTGGCAGTTAGGAACCTTTATGTCAAATCCAGTTCAAAATTCTATTTTCACTTAAACCTCCATAATATAATTAACTTTCTACCTCAAGGCACATTGCTTTTGGGAGGCAAAAAGCTTCCCTGGGTAGAGGTAATTTTTTCAAAGCTTAGCACTCAGTGACTGGGGATGTGTCAGAAAAATCCAGCAGCTGACAGGAGACAAAATTATACTTTGTAAACAAGGGATAGAGATGCTGGGCTGGCCAGCTCTCACCTCACACGCAGCCATCCAACAGAACCCACCACAGAGACTGAAAACACCGCGCGCCACATAATAAATAACTTGCCACTCAGATGATTCTTAACCCCCACCCACAAGTGGTTTCCATCCTTCCAGTATAAAACATCGGAAACTGACAGTGAAAAATAACTTTTCAAAACACAAATACCTTATTTCTCTCTAAATACCCAATTCCCATGCATACTTCCGTTATTGAAAAAATTACTGGAAGTCACCAACTTTGAATGATGCCAAATGCTGGGAAAGCCATCACCTCTCCTTTTGAGCTGCAATAGGACAATCACCAGGACATCATTTTGATTCTTCAAAGCTGCAGTTTCCAATGTGTAGACCCCAAGTATACATTGGTGGCTAACATCAGAAGGCCCAAAGTCCACATACACACCCAAAAAGAAGAGAGAAACATACAACTCCTCCCGGTCATGTTTTCCCACTGAAGCGGTTAGTGGTCTAGTCCCTTGGAGCTCAAATTCGGCTGCTCATGAGAATCACCTGGGAACTTTTAAAACCGTCTCAATGCCCAGGTTGCAACCCCAGGCATAAGTATTTTTCAAGAACACTGGGTGTGCAGCCAAGTCTGAGAACCAGTACAACGGCAAAATCAAAGTCCACCAGGCCACCCTTTTATCCACCGTCAACACACCCCGGTCTCTTGCTGACACGGCTGGGGCAGCTCCTACCTATATAGAGCGAGGAGTCCTTCCTCCGCACGTGGTCGTCGATGTAGGAGACGCCCAGGGGCTGCACTGGGGTAGCACCGATGCCCAGGAGCACCTGGGCCCCAATGAGCAGCAAGTACATCATGTTGGTAGCCGTCCGGTTGCGGCAGATGAGGTCGGGGTCGGGCCCCTCGTCGCTGCCCGAGCCATTGGCAGCGCAGACGTCGCGGCCCTCGGCACCCCAGCGGATCTCGCCCGCCTCGTACTTGTACTGGTGGGTTAGGAACTCTGGCAGCGCCGACAGCAGCGCGCCCAGCGCCATGACGATGCCACCGCAGCCGATTAGGCGCGGCCGATGCCCGCGCGCCCCGAAGTAGCTCACGAAGAGGATGAGCGCCAGGTTCCCGATCTCGAAGCTGCTGGCGATCACACCCACGTCAGCGCTCTGCAGGTTGAACCTACGCTCCAGGGTGGTCAGGACGCTCACCTGAAGGGGGCAAGAAGAAATGTCAGAGCCAATCCAAGGAGATGCCCAGGAGGCCTCTCCTTCCCACCTGACAGTGCGCTCTGTCCTTCCCCCTGGGACCCTCCCACCTGGCCTCCTGTGCCAGGTGCAAAAAGGCAGCTGTGTAAATGCCTTTTAACCTGACGAATCAGAAAGACGTTTATTTAGTATCATAACCCTAATTCAACGGTTAACGAATTCACTTTCCCAGTAGCAAAAATGTTTTTTTCTGGCACCTGTTTCCATCCTGAAAGCTTCTTCCCTCTTCCGGAAACACTGCTTTCCCCACCCCCACAAACCTCCACCACAGACCGCCCATGAAGTCCTATAAAAGTCCTGAAGTCCGCAGTTTGTACACAATCCCAAATATATACTAGGGATAAAGTCCATGCCAGGAAGACAGAGGAACCAGGGGATTTTCCGCAGGAGGCTAGCAAAGCCTGTTCCCCATCTCAAAATAAAAACAAACTTAACAAAACCTAAGTGGCAAAATGGACAAGCTAAATCAGCCCAGTGGGGTATTCATTTGCTCTTTGCTTCCTTCTGGAAATTTCCAAACAGTGTACATTTCCCTAGAGGCCATCAGGTAAATACACCCCTGACTGTTCTAAGCACTATGACTCTGCCAACTGCCCTCCAACTGATTATGATTTCCCCGTTTTTTGTATTCTTGTCTGCCCTACATTTGTTAAACAAATATATACCGAACATCTGCTGCTTGCCAGGCAATGCCCTAGACACAAGAGAAAAGTGATGGAGAGAGGACACCTGGCCTGAAGGAGCCATCTAGCAAGAAGGTAAACATGTACCTAATAATAACACAAAGGGACTGGAGATGAGATGTGTGATGCAAACCTCACACTAAGGGGGCCACGATGAGATGCACTCTTATAGGGCTTCTTGAAGTGTAAGAAAATGAGATGGCTACTCTCTCCTGCTGTGTGCAAATTCCATGCAGGGTGCTATGAGCAAGACAAGAGTCCTTGTCATGGGAGATCTAACAGCTGAATGATGTCCTCGCTGAGCAGGGAAGAACACTTCAGGCAAAAGGAACAGCATGAGCCAAAGATGGGTGGCATGATTTCATCATGGAAGAGAAAATAGTTGGGGCCGGGAGCAGTGGCTCACACCCGTAATCCCAACACTTTGGGAGGCCAAGGTGGGCAGGTCACCTGAGGCCAGGAGTTCGAGACCGGCCTAGCCAACATGGCAAAACTCCTTCTCTACTAAAAATACACAATTTAGCAAGGCGTGGTGGTGCATACCTACAATCCCAGCTACTCAGGAGGCTGAGGCAGGAAAATCACTTGAACCCGGGAGGTTGCAGTGAGCTGAGATCGCGCCACTGCACTCCAGTTTGCGCAACAGAGCGAGACCTTGCTTAAAAAAAAAAAAGAAAGGAAGGAAGGAAGAAAATAGCTGGAAAGGTGGGGTGAAGACAGACTGTAAGGAGCCACAAATGCCACAGGGGTGAATTTAGACAATCCGGAGCAATTAAGTAGATAGAATGCAGATGGTGGAGGGAGGAAAACCTGGTTTGAATCCCTGTTGTTATTTCCTTAGCTCTGTGTCCTCAGTCATGTTATTCAAACTCTCCCAGCCTGGATTCTATGAAACAGGAATCATAGTATCTACTCAGCAGGAGGGATGTGAAGATTAGAAATAATGGATGAAAAGTCTGTTAGCAAAGAGCAGCCTCTCCCTTCCTACATGACAGGAATGCATGGAGAGACGCAGCAAAACAGAGGCTCTGGGGCCAGACCACCTGGGTCCATTCCGACTCTGGCTGACCTTGGCCAAGTTACTTTGCGCGTTAGTTTCCCCATCTATAAAAGGGCGACAAGAGTGCTACCTCACCAAGCTGGTGTCAGGAGTCAACAACACATACATGTTAATGCTAGGGAAGGGTCAGTTATAACCATTATCATTATCATCATTTATCTGTGAGCACTGGAGAACAGCAAAGGTTTAATAGTGTGAGGGTCACACCAGGTGTGGTGAATGGAGGATGGAAGAATGCCAGCAGAGAAGACACCTGGGCCATATTGAGAGCGGGGAGAAGAAAAGGCCACATCAACACAGTGGCAATGGAAATGAACAGGAAAAGATGGAAGGAGCATTTTAGGGCAGAGTTCTATTTCAGGGAGAATGAGCTGGATCTGCTCACCAACTGGGTGTGTCTGCTAAGGAAAGGTCAAAAAGGAGAGTCATATGGATCTAACCTTCCTCCAAATCTACAAATATGGACACTGTTGTAAACATCCAAGCATATACAACCTCTCTGCAGTGTCCAGATACATGTTATCTATGCACAAACATACGCCTGTGCTAATTAGCATGCCTCTATTCAATTTCCCTTTACTAAAAAAAAAAAAAGCTATAGCCAGGTGATTCCTCTTAGCCTCATTTTCAAACCCACATATTTAAACAAACTCCTTGAGCCTAGTGGTTCTCAATCCTACCTGCAGATTGGAGGCACTTGGGGAGCACTAAAAATTTCAGAGGCCTGGTCCCACCCAGGAGGTTCTGACCAAACTGGTCTGGGGAGCGGCCTGGGGGCCCTCGGATGCTTTCAAAGCTCCCAGGTGATTCTAATGGCAGTGAGCAGCAGAGGGCTAAGGCCATGACACTCATTACTGGGGGTCTCTCAGCCCTAGCCTTGGGCAAGCTCTGCAGAGCAGGGTTATGACGTTTATGATACCCTCTATCTCTGGCATTCTGATTCCAACTCCTATTTCCATTGTGCTTTCTAGCCAAGTCAAGGCCAACTTGCAAATCACTCAGCCCTAGTTATGTGATTAGATTGTCACTTTTAAAACACCAGGTATTTGCTGCTGTTGAGAAACGAAGTTTAGCTAGTCCTGGCCTCATTCAAATGGCTTTCAAATACTCCCAAAGAAGTTCTAAAGGGTCTGGGCAAGTAAAAACAAATTCATTTATTTCCTTTGCAACACAAACATACATACAAACATGATGGAATAAATGATCTACCAGAGGTTTATAATAGGTGACACAATGTGGGAACAAAAAGGAAGGCAGCCTAAAGACCTGGGAGGTAGGGGGCTTTGGGGAGGCTCACCCAGGCCTTTGTGTGAGTCTTGAGAGAGATCCAAAGGGAGCTGAATGCAGAAGTGGAAAAGAACATGTCTGGGTGGGGTCCCCTAGAGAGTCACCCCTGGAGAGGCAGCTGAAGCAGTCTGGTAGGTCTTCAGCTTTAGGACCCCACCATGAGGCTGGAGGGTAACAAAGTGGGAGGAAGGGTTACAACAGAAGCCCTATCTCATTTTTGCCATGATGCCTCATGACATACACACAAGACAACAAATCTGAAACATGACAACTGCTCCATTTCAGCAGGTGTGCCGTGTCATAAAATATCATGCAGGTGTGCACATTGATGATGACAGATAAGGGTGATGGGGACAGAGACAGCTGTGGGCAAAACAAAAAATAATCAGTTCTTTTAGAGACAGATAATGCCCATGCCTGCAGCTCTTGTCCTGGCTCCCACCTGCTCTTTGCAGAGCAACTCACAGGGGTGACAGGAAGTAGTAAGGCCTTTCCCTCCTTGACCTGTGGCCTCCTGCTGGACTGCGACGCCAGTCTGGGTCAACAGTTAAGTCATGCAAAGATTCTGAAATGATGCTTTGTGGATCAATTAGATCAGAGGCTAATGTTTTCTCTCATTTAAAACACAATTTTGAGAAGACAGAATAATTAAGTATGCATGAGGCCATAAAACCCACTTGTGGCTTTTATGTGGCAGTGAACAATCTAGCCTGAGGAAGAGCATGTGGAAGGGAATGACTGTTTTTACTTAATGGATAACAGGACTAATAGAGAAGGTCTTGATAATTAGAGAAGGAGCCACAACTGCAAGAGGAAAAGGAAAGAGGAAGCGCCCTTATCCTGAACCAAGTGTATATGAGGTTATTATGTAAAGAATGCAGTATGTATCAGGCTTCTACAATGATTATTCAAAAAAAAAAAATATCAGCTTGCATTTCAGAATGTCCCGGAACACTTGTTAAAAATATAGATGTCCCAGTCAGGCGCGGTGGCTCACGCCTGTAATTCCAGCACTTTGGGAGGACGAGGCAGGCGGATCACAAGGTCAAGAGATCGAGACCATCCTGGCCAACATGGTGAAACCTCATCTCTACTAAAAATACAAAAATTAGCTGGACATGGTGGCACATGCCTGTAGTCCCAGCTCCTCTGAAGGGTGAGGCAGGAGAACTGCTTGAACCTGGGAGGTAGAGGTTGCAGTGAGCCGAGATTGCACGACTGCACTCCAGCCTGGGTGACAAAGCAAGACTCCGTCTCAAAAAATATATCTATATATCTATATAGATGTAGATATGTATATGTATATAGATATAGATATGTGTCTGATACCCAGCTGGAGATGAGGACCACTGACCATGTCAGGCACCAGGCACATACTCACCATCATTCTAGAACCAAGGTTCTCAACCTTCACTGGCAGTAAAATTACCCCCAGAGGGGATGAGACTGCTGAACCCCAAGCCCAGAGTCTCTGGAGTGGGGTCTAGACTATGCATTTCTAACAAGCCACCTGGTGACACTGATGCTGCTAATCAGAAGACCCACTTTGAGTACCTCTGCTTTACTCCCTCTTCTCAACAAGCCTTCCCCCATTCAAAAGATTAAAGAGTTTAAGTTACCTACAAATAGAAATTATCACCTCCTCATTTCCAGTTCATACAGACACTATCTCCTCATGTGGGAAATGTTGGGATGCATTTCTGGGAGCCTCACCTTCTGGAAAGTGCTGAAGTCACACTAAGGCCAACTGCAACTATGAGCACTTAGCCCAAAAGGGAGAGCTTCAGTCTATGTTGCCATAGGACAGGACACATTCAGAGACCACGGCCAAGTACTCATGAGCCCATCCTCACCTTCAAAAATTGCCAACCAGGGGCAAGGCTATCAGGCATTCACTTAACAAATAAACACTTATTCTTAGGGGCAGGCAGCAGCAACTCAGGGGCTCTCCCAGAGGTGTGTACATCTTCTCACTCTGGCCTGGGTGGCGGGGGCCTTGACCTGAACTGGCATCACCTGAGCTTTTGAAAAACACCTGTGTTTTTCCTCCCACCTGCAAGACTGGGCATCTGTATTTTCAGAGTTCCCCGGGTGACTCTAACATGCATGCAGGTAGAGGTGTGTGCATGTGTATCAGGTGGCAGTGAGGCTGTGCATGCATGGATGTTTACACCAGAGCAGCCTGGTCCTATCAGTATAAGTCTGGAGCAGGAGAGCAACAGTTCCCAGCTGGCTTTGACAGCATTTGGTCAAGTCAATCTTCCTGGGCCTGTTTCCACACCTGTGTGGTGGAGAGAACATACTTGCTTCTGCGGACATTAATGAGGTCATACATCAGAGCAGCTGGCACACAGTAGGTGCACACTAAAAAGCTAGCCACATCACTGGTATGCATGCTCTGTGACTTCACTTCAAATTCGGTCCCACACAGCCAAGTGTCTGCTCTGTGGGAGATGCAAAAAACATAACCATGATGAAGAAAGCATGCTGCCCTGTAGGAGTTTACAGTCTGGGGACAGCAGAAAGAAACAACCTAACAATGGCACAGCCTGCAACAGGGTAACAGAGTGGCAGAGGTTTGAGGGAGCGAGAACATTCATTTGGCTGTGTGTGGAGGAATATATACCTGGGATTTAACAAGGATCAACTAGATTTTAATAGCTGTGGGAGGGGAGAGGCTGCCACAACATTCCAAGAGCAAAGATCAGTGGCGTCAAGGAGGCTGGCAGAGGGAGAGTTTAGACCACCCCTGGGGAAGGGTAGGAATATGGAGTGGCTTCAGAGAACTGTGAGTAGTAGTCTGACATAAAAACAGCCTTGAAGGCCAGACTGAGGCTTTGATTTAGAGGTCAATGGGGAGCCAAGGGAGGATCTTGAGCAGGAGCCGCTCTTCTGCAATATTAACCTGGCACTGCTGTGCAGGTATCAGGGAGTGAGGAGAGACTGCCGAGGCAGCTGTTTCCACAGTGCTGGGGAGAGAGGAGGCTTCAGCAATCTAATGCTGGTGTAACAGCAAAGAAAGGCCCCTGTGGCAGAGCTACCTTAGAGTTCCAGCTCAGCAGAGGAGGTAGCTGATTGGAGGCAAGGAACAAACAAGGTGGAGCCAAAAGGTCCCGGCAAGAGTCTCACCTGGCTCAGTCTGGAGCCCTTGCGAAGGCTGAGAGAGCAGGATGCTCTGTGAGACCGGGAAGAGCTCCTGAGTGCAGTGTGGAGAGCCTGCATTTTAAAGCCCTTCTGCGGCAGACGTGACAGAACTGAGTGGGCTCTTCCTGGAGAGCTTCGGGGAAGCTGTACCCTCAGACTGCATGCTCAGCAGCAGGGCCCATGTCAAGGAGCAGATGCTAAAAACAGTGCAGGAGAGGTCAACCTTGCTGTGGTCCTGCAAAAACCTGTGGTTTTTCCCAACAGGGGTTCCTGAACAGGGTTTGGCATACTTTCTCTGCAAAAAGCCAGTCAGTAGATATTTAGGCCATATGGTCACCATAGCAACTACTCGACTCTACCACCATAACACAAAAGCAGCATGCATGGACAATATATAAACAAATGGAAATGGCTGTGTTTCAATAAAACTTTATTTACAAAAACAGGCAGCAGGCCAAATTTGGTCCACAGGCCGTATGTAGAATGCCAAGCCCTGATCTCCATAAATCTAGCTTGGGAAATCACACTATTCCTATGTCTGGCAGTACAAACACTGGCCATTGGTAAGTATATGAAGCACTCCTATTGCTGTAACAGAAAAGTCATTCTAGGCACAATTTTAATGCAAGTTTTTTTGTGTTTTTGTTTGTTTCTTTGCTTTGTTTTGTTTTGTTTTATTTTGTTTTGAGACAGAGTCTCACTCTGTCGCCCAGGCTGGAGTGCAGTGGCGCAACCTTGGCTCAATGAAATCTCCGTCTCCCAGATTCAAGCAATTCTCCTGCCTCAGCCTCCTGAGTAGCTGGGATTACAGGCACCCGCCACCACGCCGGCTAATTTTTCTATTTTTAGTAGAGATGGGGTTTCACCATTTTGGCCAGGCTGGTCTTGAACTCCTGACCTCTGGTGATCCGCCCACCTCGGCCTCCCAAAGTGTTGGGATTACAGGTGTGAGCCACCACACCCAGCCAAGTTTTTTTTTTTTTAATTTCATTAAAGTAATTTGCAAGATAACTTCAGTATCTTGTCTGATGTGCCAAGGACATGTCTTCCTGTAGTAAAGCGGGAGAAAGAGACTTAATCACCTAAGCCCAGAAGTCATTTCCCCACAATAAAGCAGCAGCAGCAATAGTGTGAGGTTTTGTTTCTCATCTAGACAGCAGCTCCTTGGAGTGAGTCATTTACAGTTCTAGGGAAATGGCACACAAAATGCATTCACTTGTGAATTCCAGGATCCTAGATCTGCAGAACCAAGTAACAGAAGACGACACAGGATCAGCCTCTTGTCACGGCTATGGTGGCAAAGAGAACACCCACCTCATGTGTCGACTGGGGAAAAGAGACATTTAGTCAATGATGTTTTACTTCTGGTGGAATGATTTAGCCTGGATCATGTTTACATATAAATGGGGACCATTTTAAAACCATTTGTCTTTAAAAAAAGCAGACTAAGAATCATATGGAGAATCTCATAGACACAGACTGTAAACTCCAGTCTACACCAAAAGCATCATCATTTTAGGGGGCAAGTTGTGGGGGTAGGGGTTACAGTGGAAAATGTGTGAGATTTTGAGTTTCATATTAACGGGGTAATATGAGACAAAAGGCACTTAACACCCCTGCAACTCTCCTTTCCCATCTATAACATGGAGATAACAATTACCCCCTTATAGTTTTGTCACAGGGTTCAAATGAGGGAGAGAAAGGCTCTGCACACCTGCACATCACAGTTATGCCTGGGGTCGTGCATGGTAATTTTCCTCGTCCTTGCAGCAGGATCCTGAAAGCTGCTGGCTCTCTCTCTGGGCCTCTGTACTGCCCTCTCTACACGTGGGTCTTTCATAAGGGCACTATCGTTCTCTCTGATCACCTAGTCTGCGAGTGAGAGTCAGCCTGGCCTTCCTTAGAAAGGCTTCCTTGGGGCCAGGCACAGTGGCTCACGCCTGTAATCCCAGCACTTTGGGGGGCCGAGGTGGGCAGATCATCTGAGGTCAGGAGTTCAAGACTACCCTGACCAATATGGTGAAACCCCGTCTCTACTAAAAATATGAAAAAAAAAAAAAATTAGCTGGGCATGGTGGCACATGCTTATAATCCCAGCTCCTCAGGAGGCTGAGGCAGGAGAATCACTTGAACCTGGGAGGTGGAGGTTGCAGTGAGCCAAGATCATGCCACTGCACTCCAGCCTGGGCGACACAGTGAGACTCCGTCTCAGGAAAAAAAAAAAAAAAAAAAAAAAAGCCTCCTTGGGCCAGGTGCAGTGGCTCCTGCCTAAAATCCTAGCACTTTGGGAGGCCAAGGCCAAGGTGGGCGAATCACCTGAGGTCAGGAGTTCAAGACCAGCCTGGACAACATGGTGAAACCCCATCTCTACTAAAAATACAAATATTAGCCATGTGGTGGCAGGTGCCTGTAATCCCAGCTACTCAGGAGGCTGAGGCAGGAAATTGCTTGAACCCGGGTGGCAGAGGTGCAGTGAGTTGAGATTGCACCAGTGCACTCCAGCCTGAGCAACAGAGTGAGACTCCATCTCAAAGAAAACAAACAAAAAAAACAGCCTCCTTGGTCTGTCTCTTAAGACTCTGTCTCTGCCATCACCTGCATTTTTCTCTACCTCACTATTTGCACCTTTCTCAGACTACTGTTTCCTCTATACTCCATTTCTTAGTTTCTCTCATCTCCCTTTTCTTCCACTCTTTCCTCTAAATGGCCCTAAAGTAAAATTGAGGCAAATGTTATTATTCCTTATTTAGTGGATTTTTATGTTCATCAGTTCATTCTAAGAGAGTATGTAATATTTCATGATTCTCTTCTTTTAAAAAAAAAACCACTCAATTTAATTGCTTCCTACTCATAAATCTCATCATTGATTTTTCTCTGTAGCTCTTTGGTCCATCATAGAAAAATAAAGACTCTCCATCCCTCCTGGGTACAGTCAACTAATAGAATTTTCTACCACTCAGGATCGGAGCTTTCAATTCACTTCCAGATATTTTTGCATCAGGCTATTATTAATAGTTTGTGTTTCACACCTTTAACGAACCAACTTCTGTGGTGCCAGGGCTCTTTTATTGGAGAAACTTTAAGAATAATGATTTCAATGATTTCCTCAGCATTCAACAAATATGTATAGAGGATCAGACATATTCTCAAGACAGAGATCTTAGTCTAAGGCACTAATGATTTATGCACACACACATGCTGCTAGGCAGAATTGTTTTCACTGAATTGGGCTTATTTGTATGCCCCAGGGCCCCGGCTTCCTGTCAAATGCACTGAAAATCCTTTATTGCAAAGCTGTGCCCTGCCAGGGGCTGGATATGCAAAGTTCGATAAGACCTGGTCTCTGCCCTCAACCAGCTCACAGTATCATGGAGACAACAACTATGAAAACAGGCAATTATCATAAAGGATGAATAAAGCTTCTCTCTACCGGAATAAAGAAAAACACACAATCAGTACCCAAAGAAATAGCACATAGTTAGTTAGCCCCTAGCAACTGAGGAGAAAAGTGTCTCATCAGAGCAAGCTCTGGAATGGGGGTATCATTAAATACAATCATATTGAACATTTGTTATGACTTATGCCAAGTACAGTATGGAGTGCTTTACATATTCTGACACACTTATTCACTACGATTCCATGAGGCAGAAATATTATTATCCCATTCTACAGATGAGGAACCTGAGCCCAGAGAAGATAACTATCCCATTGATGCCACACAGCTAGGGCACAGAGTCAGGACTGATGCCCAACCCCACTGGTCCGATAGCACCCAAGTGACCAAACCCTGTGCCCCTGTGTCGGTGAGGTGGCCCCTGACCTGGGGATGAAGGCTAATGGGCCTATCAGCTAAGCAGGGGCAGCCCCAGGCAAATTGGTGACCAAACTTGCCCTAAAAAGTAATGATAAGTTTAGTTATTGTTAAAAGTTATATAAGGAGGAAAAGAGTTCTGAGGTCATGGGAAATTTTTAAAACTGTGGGTTGAACAAAGATATATAGTTTTCTTTACAAGACTTTTATAAGTTTTTCAAATGGTAACATTCACTGTCAAAAATCCATCAAAATATATATTATGTAGCATTTCCTGAAACTCCCTTGACCATGTAACTTTAAAAAAAAAAAAAAGAAAAAGGAAAAAAAACAAAACCTAAGCATCCCTTGAAAACATATATACAGCCTGCCGTCCATTTCCACAGGTCTATCCAGGGATTTGACCAACCATGGATCCAAATATCTGGAAAAAAATAAAAATAAAAAATAACACAGCAATCAAAATAACATAAATTAAAAACCAATAGTATAAGAACCATTTATACTGCATGAGGTATTACAAGTAATCGAGAGAAGATTTAAAGTATATGAGAGGATTTCATAAGTTAAAGTCCAAGGCTATACTATGTTCTTGGACAGACTTGAGCTTCTTCAGATTTTGGTATCTGCAGAGGGCCTTGGATATCCCGCAGATACCAAGGGATAGCTATATATACTATCAGAAACATTGGTTTAAGGCAGATAAGAGACATTTTTAAAATTAAGGTCTAGCAAAAGCTCTGCTTCTTCTGGGAACTAGTTCTACTGTTTCTCTCACCTTAGCTACACCCAACAAAAGTCTATAAATAATGTGATTATAGCTGTATTTCCCCATTTGCTTTGGTTCCCAGGAATCTCAGACTCAAGCCTGCAGCCATGCGAGAGCAATGATGTGGGATGTCAGGGATGAGCATAAGCATCTCATTTCTTTTTTTCTTGGCCTTCAAATTTTACTTGTAATTCCACAGGACTGTACTGCTTACAACCCATCTCTACCAGGTCAGGGTAAAAAATCATTGCATATAAAGTCCTCAAGAGCAAACCATCAGACAGGTAGGGTTAAATCCTAACTATCAAGATAATCAATTTCCACCTAATTATATCCTCTCTTGGAAATGAACCTCCATAAATACGCTAATAAAATAATACGATTACCAAAGCTTGTGCGTGTAGGTATGGAATAAACACAGGTCAGAACAAAATAGCATCCTCCTATATGTAGCATTAAAAAGCTTCCATACAGCCGGGCGCGGTGGCTCAAGCCTGTAATCCCAGCACTTTGGGAGGCCGAGATGGGCAGATCACGAGGTCAGGAGATCGAGACCATCCTGGCTAACCACGGTGAAACCCCGTCTCTACTAAAAAATACAAAAAAAACGAGCTGGGCGCGTGTAGTCCCAGCTACTCAGGAGGCTGAGGTAGGAGAATGGCATAAATCCAGGAGGCAGAGCTTGCAGTGAGCCGAGATGGCGCCACTGCACTCCAGCCTGGGGGACAGAGCAAGACTCTGTCTCAAAAAAAAAAGCTTCCAGAATAATAAAAAAGTCCAATTTTAGTGTCAGAGTAGTGAAGAAAACAACCACAAACCGTAAGAACTCACCTTCTCCAACCTGCCTCTGCCAGCTTGCTGCTCTGATTGACCTGTGCGTCCTTCTACTCCTATTTTAGTGTTTCTCAGGCACAAAACACCCTCACCGGCTTCATCTGAGACACACAGTGACTGATCACAGGACCAACAGACATTAACTGCTAATTGGATGTTGATATGATCTAGTCCATTCCTTGCAGTCTACTAGGAGGAACCGGAAGTCCAGAGGAATGAAGCAATTTGCAATGGATCACGCACCTGCAAATGACACACCTGATGCCCAGTTTAATTCTACTCCCCCCGCGCTAGGAGAAAAGTAGACATATCACTACTTGGTCTCGCTCCCTCAGGAGTAAAACAGTTTCCTACTTGTTGGATGCATGGTATCTGGTCAAGGTGCTAAAAATGCTATACCGATAAGCACCCAAGTAAACACCAAAAGGTGTACCTGTAATTGAACACAGGAGTAGAGAGGTTAACATCAGTGCATGATGTAACAGCAGTGCCTCTTCCTGCTGAAGCCAGATGTGGGACCCTCTTCAGAGGAAAGGGAAGTGAGGGCATGTGCTGTGGGGCACCTCACCTCCACCCAGGAAAAGCATGGCCCTCCCTCCAGTTGAACACAGATCCCTCTACCCAACTTACTCCTTTCCATCTCCTGAAGACCTTTCTCCATCACTGTGCCCTGTTTCCTCCTCTTCACTCTCACCCTCTCCACTGGCTCCACCCCTACCCTCTCCACAAGCACACCTGATCCTCATCCATGTAAAACAACTTAAATTCAACAATCATCTTTCTTGTCACTGCCATCCTCCTTCAGTCCTTCTGCTAAGAATCATAAGAAAGTCCCCATTTGCTGGGTATACCTCAGTCAAACCCAGGTAAGCAGATTTCACATCTATGGCTACTATCCCATGGCCATGCTGCCCTGCTCCCGAGCACAGAGCTGGACATGTGGTGGCTAAGCCAGGATCACTGCATACAGCTGCGTAGGACATATGCCTCCCTCTACAAAGGCATCCCATACTTTGTTCACCCTAGCTGTGTCCACTGGAGGAAGAGGCACCAATCTCTCATTTGCTCGATGGCTCTGTGTGGGTGAGAAACAGCTGAGGTTGGTGAGTACACACCATAAGACCCCCTGCTCTCCCACAGCTCCCTCATAATCACTCCCTTTTGCAAAAATACCTAAAAATCAGCATCCTCGCCACATTGTCCTGTCCACTCCTGGAAGTGCCCGGAACAAGATAACTTCTGAAATGGTGGCAATTGTGCTAATTAACTTCTTGGATTGGAAATGTAAGTGTACAGACCTCGTCTCAAATTCAATGGCATCTGAGCAGTACCAGGCAGTTTGGGCAGTTCCTAGAGCTAGGAGGGAAAACACACTGACCAACCTTTGGCCTCAACGAGGCACCAGGCCATCTGTTCCTGAGGTCCCCTGCAGTCCCTCCTCCTCGCATCTTCAGTTACTGTGAGAGCTGCCATCATTTCCTCCGGATGTCAAGCATTACTTAGGAAAGATCTGAGAATCCAATTAGCTGACTATGTGCAAGAAACCAGACCAAGGATGGTGGGGCAAGGTTTAAAGTGCCAAGTAAGATACAGTCCCTGCCCTTGCTGCACCAATAAAAAGAGCTAATATATTGCATTTGCAGTAACAAGCACTGTTGCTATCACTATGTAGATGAATCCATTTCATTCTTACAACAACCTCATTAGGTAAGTACTATTATTATTTCCAATTTGCAGATGAAGATACAGAAGCACAAAAGTTAAGTCATTTGTCCAGGGTCTAGTAATTTGCCCAAGGTCTTGCAGCTTATAAATGGCAGGATCAGGATTCAAGCCCAGGCAATCCGGTGCCAGAGTCCATACTTTATCTGCCCCATGAGTTTTCCTCTCTAGAAGATGGAAAAAGACAATGGGGCTAGAATGGCAGTGTGAGAAGTCTGGCAAATCCTCTCAAAAACAATGATAAAACTATCAAAAACAACCATTTCAAGACCCTGGACAAAACATACAACAAATTGAGGAGCATTAATTCATTTAAAACTTCTGGGTACATCAGTGGGAATCTGGTTCTTGCCCCCCCTACTACTCCCATGTAGGTTGGCACAACAGTGGCAGGCAGGGCTGGCCATGCATACCAGCAACCCCACTGCTGGACGGAGTTCACTTTGTTTGGCATGTGATGTGAAAAAACTCCACACATTGTCAGTAAGGAAAGCAGTATCGATTGCAAATAAACAAGGAAATCCCCCTCAGCTACCCTGAGGCTGCAACCAGTAGTCCTGGTTGGGGCAAGCAAAAGACTGGCAAACTACACAGAATTTTAAACAGAAGATAGGAATCAGCTATAGGGATCCTTAAGCTCTCCGCATTATCTCTGGTTGACCAGAAAGCCATAAGCACACACTGGAGAGAGCCCTAGCTGCTCAGGAGGCTGGGGTGGAAGAATCACTTGAGCCTCGGAGTTTGAGGCTTCAGGGAACTATGATGATGTCACTGCACTACAGCCTGGGTGACAGAGTGAGACTCTTGTCTCTTAAAAAAAAGAGATATAGAAATTACTTTTCTTAAAAAAAGGAACCAAATGGAAATTCTAGAGTTGAAAAGTATAATAAATGAAACAAAAAAGTCCCAAAAGGAGCTCGATATCAGATATGAGATGTCAGAAGAAAGAATCAGTAAATCAGTAAACTTGGAAAACAATCAATAAGAATTATGCAATCTGAAGAACAGAGAAGAAAAATGAACATAGCTTCAGATGCCTTTAGGACACCATCAAGCACATCAATAGACATGCAATAGAGTCCCATAAAGAAAAAAGAGAAAGAGGCAGGAAAAAAAATTGAAGAAATAATGGCCCAAACATCCAAAATGTAGTGAAATATAAGAATCTACATGTTCAACAAGCTCAATGAACCCCAAAGAAGGACACACACAAAAAGATCCCCACCTAGACACATTATAGTTTGTTTAAAGGCAAAGACCAACAGAAAATTGTGAAAGCAGCAAGAAAAGATGGCAACTCATCACATACCCAGGGTCCTCAATAAGATTAAGAGCTGACTTTTTATCAGAAACAATGTATTTAAAGTTCTGAAAGAAAATAAACTGTCAACCAAGAATTCTACATCCGGCAAAGCTTTCATTTGAAAATAAAGGCAAGATAAAGATATTCCTAGATAAACAAAGACTTGGGGGATTCACTGCTAGCAAATCTTCCTTGCAAAAATAATAAAGGAATTCCTTCAGATGGAAAGGAAATGATACCATATAGTAACTCAAATATACACTAAGATATACATGAATAAAGAACACCAGAAAAGTTAAATATGTAAGTAAATACAAAAGGCTATATAAGTGTATTTTTCTTCTTCTCTTAAATTCTTTAAAAGGCATTAGATTGCATAGAATCATAATACTGCATTTACAATATATAGATGTAATATATATGACAATAAAACTACAAAGGAGGGGGATGAAATGGAGCTATATTGGAGGAAAGTTTCCATGTTCTAGAGAAATTTAGTACTGACCTGAATTACACTGTGATAACTTAAGACACATATTATACAAGCAATCACTAAGAAAATAATTCAAAACATGGGGAAAAGGAATTGAAACAAAACATGAGAAAATATTTAACACAAAAGACTACAATAAAGAAGAAACAAAGGAACAAAAAAGACTTGAGACATAAAACAAATCACAAAATGGCAGGTGTAAATGCAACTACATCAACCTAATAATAGAGCTCCATAATACATGAAGTAAAAACTGACAAAATGAAAGGAGAAATAAACAATGCAACCATAATATTTGGAGAGGTTAATATCCCTCTCAATAATTGATAAAACAATGAGACAGAAAATCGTAGGTATAAAGATGATTTGAACAAAACTATCTACCAACCTTACAAATCAACAGTAAAATGACAAACAACTCAATTTAAAATAGGCAAGTAATCTGAATAGATATTTCACCAAGGAAGATATACAAATGTCTAATAAGCATTTGAAAAGATGCTTAGCATCATTAGTCTTTAGGGAAATGCAAGTACAATGTCACAATTAGATACCACTACCCACCCAGTAGAATGTGTATAATGAAAAATACAAACAGGCCAGGCACGGTGGCTCACACCTGTAATCCCAGCACTTTGGGAGGCCAAGATGGGCAGATCACCTGAGGTCAGGAGTTTGAGATCAGCCTGGCCAACATGGTGAAACCTGTCTCTACTGAAAATACAAAATTAGCCAGACGTAGTGGCATGCACTTGTAATCCCAGTTACTTGGGAGGCTGAGGCAGGAGAATCACTTGAACCCAGGAAGTGGAGGTTGCAGTGAACTAAGATCACACCACTGCACTCCAGCCTGGGTGATAGAGCAAGACTCCGTCTCAAAAAAACAAAACAAAACAAAACAGACAATACAAAGTATTCACCTCCATCTGAGGAAACTGGAACACTCAGATGTTGCTAGTGGGAACATAAAAGATAAAATGGTCACAGCCACTTTGAAAAGCAGTTGAACAGCTTCTTAAAAAGTTAAACATAAATTTACCACATGACCCAGTAATTCCACTCCCAGGTATCTACCTAAGAGAATTAAAAACATACATTTATATTGGCAGCAAATAGAACTATTCATAATAACATCACATTGGAAACAACTCAAACATCCATGAATGGTTAATAGAGAAACAAAATGTGATATGCCCAAAAATATAACACCAACACAATCTGAAAAATACAGTAGCTACTAAATTCCAATACCAATGAATAGTAGTGGCACTGAAATGGAACAAACTATTAATACATGCTATGATGGAGATTAACCTCAAAAAGATATGCTAATTGAAAGAAGCCAGATGTGAAAGACTATATATATTGCATGATTCTGTTTGTATGAAATGTCCAGAAAATGGAAAGCTACAGAGAAAGAAAGTAGGTTGTTTGGAGCTGGAGATGGGACAGGAACTTACCACAACTGGGCATGAGCAACTTTTTGAAGAGATGGAATGTTTTAGAACTGAGTGCAGTGATGACTACACAACTTTATGAATTTGTTAAAAACCATTGACTTATATACTTGGCATGGACAGATTTTATAGTATATAAATTATACCTCAATAAAATGGAAAAAAGACAATGCATAGAAATGATCAAAATGTAAGGTGGAATGTGGTAAATGCAATGAAAAAATGGAGCAGCACTGGGAGAGGTTCACAAAAAGCTTCCTGCAAGAGGAGTCACGTTGGAACTACACACATCTTATAGAGTAAATAAAATGCTGTTAGGTTATGATAAAAGAAAGGGAACTCCAAGTAGAGACCACCCAATAAGCAAATGCATCAAAGTGGAAAAGGTAGGGGGACAGTTGGTGAACTAACCAGGTACTGTCTAGTTTACCAAAGCACAGAGGTGAAGGGAGTTAGTTAGGGAAATGCCTGCAAAATAGCCCCAACCCCCCACACTAAACTAGCTTCCCTTCTAAGTCACTCTCTCTCCTTGTTCTAGATCAGAGGTTACAGACTTTGTATTGGCCTGGATATTTAGGAATCACCCAAGTGCTGTCCAGAGTTCTAGAATGTTTCTGGGGTACACTTGCAGAACCCAGGAGTTGGTATGTTGAAACCCTCTGGGAGATCCCAATGCTGTTTAAACCTCATGGATGACTTTCCCCAAGGAGTTTTGAATTGCTCTTCATTTGGGAACACACCAGCTCTTCCTTCCTTCTCCTATGGCACCTGGCCACTCTTCATCCCCAGGAGAAAACTAAAGAGTTTCATTTTACACATTATTTGTTGTGACTGGGTAATATGAGCCATGAAGAATAAAATTCTCAGCAGTGTTTTTTAACCTCTCTTCATTATCACCTCCAAGAACCTTTTTAGACATTTCTTCCTAATTGTCCCCCCATGAAATTTTAATACTACCCATAAAATGTAAATCTCTCTATATATGCATAATATGTATATTCTGCCCTCCACCAGCCAGAAGTAATTTTCCCTCCACTAGCAGTGATATCACCTCCATTGAAAATGTATGCTCTGGAGTCTCACAGTTAAGGGAAGAAGAAGATGCCAACCCACTGAAGATGTTAGTATCTTGTGGATCGAAATATTAAATTCCTTTAGCTGAGTTTTCCCAGATCCACTGGAAATGAGGAATCGAGTGCAGCCTTCTCAGCACTCCAGAAGAAACTCAAATAGCTCTGGAGGCCAGAGAATAATGGAGCCAGGCCTGACAGGAGAACAATTACAGAAATGAGATGGTTGTGTCTAATAAAAGCTGAAAGCCAAGAGAGACACATTGTTTGGGGAAACTGCATAGACAAGCAAGTCTAATACAGTATGAGAAATATTAGCAAATGTAAAAGGAAATGCACTCTCTGGAAAGACTGTAATCTCAAGCTTCTAGAATAGAGGCATTGTCTCTCCAGTTACAGGACAAGGCCTTCTTAATCTCAGTGAAAAAGTGATTATTGCCTAACTAGGGATCAACAAGCTTAGAGCATGTTGCTGTGTGCACCAGTGACGCAGGGACACAGCTCTGTTCTTAGGCAGGTGTTTGATACATGATGGATGGTCACCAGATGCATCCCCAGAAATGACGGAGCCCTATAATGTTAACTGGGTCACACTAGCTCCAACTTCTCACTTAGAAAATGTGTCGAGAGAGGCACCTTAACGCAAGCCAAGAACATCAGAAACAAACCATGAGCCCCTGCTTTCTGCATCGCATGATATTTTTCTAATTTAAAAACCCTGTGTGTGTAGAGCAGAAATTTCTTCTTGTTCTCAACTTCGCTTGGCTCTGTCCTGCAGTTTCAGCTCCCTCTCGCCTCCCGCACCCATCCTCATGCTCCCATGTCATCCATTTGCAGGATGCCTGGGCAGGTCAGAAAATAGAACAGTCTGTTCCAACACTGCCCTTAACACACTCCTGCTGGAGCCGACGCTGCAGGGTAGACTCAACCTAGCACATGGGAGCAAACCAATCCACTCGGCCACCACTGTCCAGGAAGACTAACTTTATCAAGAGGACAGTCCCAGCATTTCATCAGCTGGGAAAACACCTGCAGCCATGTTTTGAGATAGTCAAAGGCACCAGCACAAAAGAATCTGTCAGAAATCAGAAGAAGGCTGTTGATTTTTTATTTCGATCCAAAGAAAGTTAAAAACCAGGATAGGACATTAGTTGGAATATCTAGTTTTATATGTTTTTGGGGTTTGGTTTGTTTGTTTGTTTGTTTGTCTGTTTGTTTGTTTAGACAGAGTCTAGCTCCGTTGCCCAGGCTGGAGTGCAGTGGCGCAATCTTGGCTCACTGAAACCTCTGCCTCCTGGGTTCAAGCAATTCTCATGCCTCAGCCTTCTGAGTAGCTGGGATTATAGGCGCCTGCCACCATGCCTGGCTAATTTTTAGTAGAGATGGGGTTTCACCATGTTGGCCAGGCTAGTCTCGAACTCCTGATCTGCCCACCTCAGCCTCTCAAAGTACTGGGATTACAGGTGTGCACCACCACATCCAGTCCGTCTTTATTTTAAAAGCAACAGTTGTATAGACAATGGCAAATAGTGTGGTAGGAAGTTATCTTACAGTTACTTTGATTTCTCACAACTTTCCAGCTGCTAAAACGGCATTATCATCTTGATTTTCCAGAGGCAACTAAAGATCACAAAAGTTACATATTGTTCCTAAAATCACAGAGCTACAAGTGACAGAGACAGGTTTCACCCAGGACTGTCTGGCTCCCAAAAGCCCACAATACCTCTCCTCAGCATCGTGGCTGGTATCACTGAGACATTTTCTAAGTACCATTTGGATTATTTTCTTACAAGATACAGCATGTCCTGATGATAAACATCTTACATAACACTCACCTTTATTCACACTAATCAGAGTGTCCCTCCAGAAAAAAGCACCTCTGTATTAGTCTGTTCTCACCCTGCTAATAAAGACATACCTGAGACTGGGTAATTTGTAAAGAAAAAGAGGTTTAATGGACTCACAGTTCCACATGGCTGGGGAGGCCTCACAATCATGGTGGAAGGTGGCAGAGAAGCACAGGCATGTCTTACATGGCAGCAGGCAAGACAGCATGCAGAGAGGATCTGCCCTTTATAAAACCATTAGATCTCATGAGACTTATTCACTATCACAAGAACAGCATGGCAAAACCCAACCCCATGATTCACTTACCTCCCACTGGGTCCTTCCCACGATATCTGGGGATTATGGGAGCTACAATTCAAGATGAGATTTGGGTGGGGACACAACCAAACCTATCAATCTCCAAGTGTCAGTTCTACCTGGAGTCTACCTCTGAGAAGCAATCGTGACTGCACCATGGATCTGACTTTTATTTTTTTGGCAGATAAAGAAAAGTTTTTTCAGCTTTGTGATGGGGACATCACTCTGAGTCCTCATCCAGGATGTAACATGCTGGTTTCTAGAGTTAAGAGATGTGCATATGCTTATGCCGGGAGCATTTCTTCCAACACAGGAAAAGGCCCTGCTTTAATTCGACAATCATATTATGAACTGCAGATATTTCATTAAGGACTCTTAAACCATGCCTGTTTTGTCTCTGGAGTTCGCTATAATTGCAGAAATGGAAGAGAAATAAATAGGAGACACAAACATTGAGAACTGGAGGATTTAGGCTTCTTTAGAGGAGCAAAATGACAAACAGGTTGAGTGCTTTTAACTGAATAGCTTCCTACTGGAAAACAAGAAAGGAGATTGGTAGTTTTGATTAAGGATGGGTCTACACAGTTCATTGTCCTTGACACTGCCTAGTTTTGAAAAATCTGTGTGGGCTCTGCAAAGAAGATTTGCATTTATTAGAAGTAAAGAATATAATAAAAATGGAAAACAACACATAATTTAATAATCTATAACGATAAATGCCGCGGCACTTGGCAACTCAAAAGATTAGATAGAAGAAAGCTAGAGTGCATACTTGGTGCAATAACCCTAAGTGTTTAGGCTGGAGGAAGTCAAGAAAATAGCTGCAGTATCTCATATCATACAAAACGAGACAGATTATTAAGAACTACTAGAAGCACTACAAATCAACAATATTGGCTGGGAAACCAGATGGCTAGTCACAGTAATTTTCTCCCAGTAATCAAATGTTAGTTTCATTTACAAAAAGCTTTCATATGAAGTCCTGCGTCAATAAAACAACGTGTGCAAGCCCTAGATGACCACTATGGTTGAGCTAGCCTCTTCTATACAAGAAATACACTCATTTTAAAACAGCCCTAAATCCTATGGCCTGGTATAGCAACAAATATGTATCACATTAAACTACTTGATACTTCCTTTCCTGGTTCATTGTTTCATAAAGAAATGAACCCACAGCTAGAGGAACTACTTTAGAGTCAAACTTCCTTTCTGCTGAAACTGATCATCATATGATTAATATCTCTAGTGATAAAGTGTCATTTCTCCAAGACACCAAGAAAATTCATTGTGTTACTAGCACAGGGTTGTTATACACAGGGAGTCACACTGCCTTCATGCCCACGGCTCATTTTGCTTTAAAGGCTTCTTTTTCATGTAAAATACATCCCCTCAAAGCAGTTCTAAAGATTGGACTTGAAGAGATATACCTACACTGCTACAAGCTGTGAAATAATTGCCCAGGAACTCTGTTCCCAAAGGACAAACAAACAAGCAGGGACTTCTGTGTCCTCACAAAGCAAATGCCTTGAGTCTCTGCAGACTCACAGCCACAAGTCCAGGATGCAGGTATGGATGAGGAACAACAGAGTCAAGCTTGATTCTTGAGAGTTCTTGCAGGCGAGCTACAACCTGCTTCTATGCACTCCCCGTCCCTCTGGGGGTTCACTGTTCTGTGCCTCTGTGTGGCAGAAGCATATGCAGGGTGAGGGTGAGTAAGCCCTTGCTAGGTCAAGTGGGGCTCCAGCAGGAGTAGTTGCCATCACCAGAGAGTCTTTTAGAAATTCAAAAATCTCAGACCCTGTCCCAGACCCACAAAGTCAAATTCTACATTTTACCAAGATCCCCAGTGGTACATATGAACATTCAAGTCAAAACGGTGCCTCAGGCTACAGGGGTCTTCAGCCCCACTGTCCACTCCATGGCAACACAGTGCTGGGACCCTCCTCCATTGGCTCTGCTCCCTTCACACATCTAATCCACCCATCAGTTGTCCCTACCTTGGCAGATTCCAATCTGTCCACTCCTCTGTCTCCACTGCCACCACCTATGACCTGGTGACCATTGTCCCCTCACCTGAGATACCACCACATCTGCCATGCCTTCCCCCATTGTCCATGCGCACTACATGGCAATTAGATATTTTGAGTACAAAAGTCACATCATGGCAAGTTACTCAGTATTTTCCAATGGCTCCCCTTGGGCCTGGAATAAAATCCTAATTCCGGACCCTCACCTGCAAGATGCTATAAAATCCCCCACCCCTGCCCTCCTCTCCAACCTCATTTCCTACCACCATCCCATATGTTTACCATTCAAACCACACCAGTTGCCTTGCTGTTCTGCAAACAGATCAAACCCATCCTCAACTTGAGATGATGTGCTACTGCATCTGCCTGGAACACTCTTATTCCAGATCATGACAAGGCTGATTTCTCCCCAAGCAGGTCTTAGCTCAAACGTCCCCTCCTAAGAAAGACTTCCTTTGATCAGCACCACCTTCGCTTCCAAGCCAGTCACTATGGCAACATCCTCTTTCGGTCCTCCTGGCATTCAAGTACCTTGTCCAGAAGTGTCCTGTTCACTGTGTGCTTTTCAATCATCTGTTCCCTACCTACATACAAGTTCTTTGAAAGCCAAGACTTTATCTTTGCTGATTGCTAGTTCCTAGAAGAGTAACTGATGTATAACAGGAACTTAACAAACATTTGTCGAATAGATGGACAGATGGATAAATAGATGAAAAAGTACTGGCCTAAAAGTTCTAGCCCTGTTCTCAATTCTGGCTGCATGTTAACCACCCACGGATGTTTGAGGAATGCTGATAATAGACTGTATGGTCTGAATGTTTGTGTCCTTTTAAAAATGTTTGTATATTGAAACCTAATCACCAATGTGATAGTATTAGGAGGTGAAGCCTTTGGGAGGTGATTAAGTTGTGAGGGTGGGGCTCTCATGAATGGGATCAGTGCCCTTATAACAGAGGACCCAAAGAGTTGCCTTGCTCTTTGGCCTGGTGAGAACACAATGAGAAGGTGCCATCTACGAAGCAGAAAGCAGGCCCTTACCAGATACCAGATCGGTCAGTACTTTGATCTTGGACTTTCCAACCTTCATAACTCTGAGAAATAAATGTTCGTTGTTTCTAAGCCACCCAGTTTATGCTATCTTGTTATAGCAGTCCAAACCAACTATGACACAGACCAAGTGAATCCCAACCTCTGAGCCTCTGGAACAGGGCTGTCCAATAGGACAGCCACTGGTCACATGTAGCTATGTAAGTTTAAATTAATTAAAATGAAATAAAATGTAAAATGCAATTCTTTAATCATACTACCCACACATCAAGTGTTCATCAGCTGCATGTGGCTAGTTAGTGTTTACCTTGCAGAAGGGCAGAGATAAGGCATCTTCCCATAATGCAGAAAGCTCTATTTGAGTTCTATAAATTATTCTAATGCTTATTTGTTATGTGGCTCATTTATGCATTGAAGAATACTTATTCAGCACCTATTACTAGCCAAGTATCATACTAAGTGCTAAAAATAACAGTAACAAAACACTTTCATAGCACCTGCTATGCACCAGGTTATTGTTCTAACAGCTTAACATATATTAACTCATTTTATTGTTATATTAGCTATATTAAAGGAATACTATTATTATCCCCATTTTACATACAAGAAAATTTCAGCACAGAGAGATTTCAGAAACTTACTGGGGAGTAGTCACGCAGCTGGTGAGATACGGAGTCAGTACTGGAATCTAGGCCCTGTGTTAAAGAACATTTATAAAGAGAGCTGAGTAAGACAGAAGATCCTCCACATTTCTTAGCTGTGATAACAGAGTCTCAGGCTGACCAAGGGGCTTGCTTGACACAGTCAGTGTGTGGCACAGCTGAGATAAGAGCTCCACTCCATGCCAGGATGCCTTTATGGAATAAGCTGTTCTTACCTCCTACTCACATCACAAATGCAGGTCAGGAAAATACTATCCAGGCTGGGAAATTCCTCTGGAGCCAGAGGATAAGTCCTACCTCCATTCCAGTTGCCTTGTTCACAGGTAAATCTGCCTATTCTGGGACAATTCCAGGGCACATGGCAAGGAGAGGGTGGCCATGGGCAGGGACTCTTCAGATACCTCTTTCTTCTATGAATCTGCAGCCAGCTCTGTTTGTTGAGTGCTTTTCTCCAAATAGTGATGAAAAACACTGCTCCAGTGCATCCCATGACTGAGGAAAGTAGGATGATAAGAGTGGGGTCAGGGTGGGCCTCGGTGTTAGATCTACCAGGTTCAATTCAAGAACCATCATCTTCTTAAGTAGTAAAGACCATGGAGACCTTTCCTGAGCCTGTTTCCTCATTTGCAAAGTGGTAATATCAGCACTTTGTAGGCTGTTGGGAGAGAACACATCATATTCTACAAGCGTCAAAAGGGCAAAGCTTGGGGGGAGGGGGCAGCCTGTCCTTTCAATGTCATACTGGAACATTGTTTAATAGACCAACCCAGGATTACTTATTTATCTAGACAGGGGTCCACATACTATGGCCCAAGGCCAAATCCCATTCACCACCTGTTTGTGTTAAGTAGAGTGTCACTGGAACACAGCCATGCCCATTTGTGTAGTCATCACGGCTACAGCAGAGTTAAGCTGTGAGAGAGCAACAGAGACAGTATGGCCTGCAAAGCCTGAAATATTTACTATCCAGCTCTTTACATGGTAAGTTTGTCAAACACTGATGCAGAAGAATATACCTGGGTTTGATTTTACTATTTACTATATATTAAGGGCACGAACACAGTGAAGCTGCATGTTAACTTACAGATTGCTGTACAGTAGAAAAGATAAACCCCAAAGTCAAAGAAACATTACCCTGTAAGACATTCACTAATTTTGTATCTGTAGAGATTGAATTTCCCATGAAGTTGACCCTGGAATCAACACTAGTGGGCCTCAAGTCTATGAAGGGGTACTCTAGAGGCTAACCTAGAACCCCTACATAAGAGGCAGGAAGCCGGGCGCGGTGGCTCACGCCTGTAATCCCTGCACTTTGGGAGGCCGAGGCGGGCGGATCACGAGGTCAGGAGATCGAGACCAGCCTGGCTAACACGGTGAAACCCCGTCTCTACTAAAATACAAAAAAATTAGCTGGGCGCGTTGGCGGGCGCCTGTAGTCCCAGCTACTCGGGAGGCTGAGGCAGGAGAATGGCGCGAACCCAGGAGGCGAAGCTTGCAGTGAGCCGAGATGGTGCTACTGCACTCCAGCCTGGGCAACAGAGTGAAGACTCCGCCTCAAAATAAATAAATAAATAAATAAATAAATTAAAAAAAAAAAAGAGGCAGGAAAAGAAGCAGGTCTGGGTAGAGTGAGAATTGGGGACGGGATGCAGTTGCAACAGAAGGCTTAGCTGACCCTATGGGAAGTTCTGAATACAGGATAAGTGACCTTCAAGAGACTCAATCAGTGGTAAGAGAATTGGTCTTTTTATCTGCTCATGGATCAGACATCAGGTTCAGTCTGCCCTGGAAGAAAGCCTGACTTCAGACAAGGTGGCTGTCTTCAGCCAAGGCAGTCCTAAAGGGAGCTGACAGCTGGGTGCTTTCTGCTGGCAATATTCCTGAAGCTATGGTACCTGTGGCTGATCTGAATGGTCCATCACAATTTCCCCCACACTTACCTGATAATGGTTCTCTTCTATCATTTTTTTTCCCAAAATGCCAATAAATACCAAGTTCCTCAAAAGCTTCTTTGAGCTGGCTTTACCAACTCACTGGTTCCCTCATTAATGAGTTAAATAAAATAGTATTTGACTTGGGTTCACTCTGTAATTGTATGAAGGGCAAGTTTTTAACTTTTCACAACTATTTTCTGACAGAATGCACACATTACATGGCAATTATTGTGATATTATCATAAAGGAGAAAGCTTTTAATTAAAAATGAATGGGCAGGCCCCACCCAGTAATGCCTTCCTTTCTTCTGAGCCTCGCAGTCCAGCCAGGGCGGTAATGAGGCACCAGTGAGTCAGACCAGCAGAGAGCTCCTTCTCCTCCAAGGTCAACCTGGACTGGTTGGCTGGAAGGTGAGGGAGGCTGCCCAGACCAGAGAACTCTGGGGAAAATAACCAGAGGCTAAATCAACCTGCCTTTAAGAACTGGTATTTATCAGAGCCTTAAAAGACAGAGGCTTTATTTGGCTTGTGCTAAGGGATGGGGACCAGAAAGCATTTTCTCAGAATTCCAGTTAAGTCTCTTCATCTGAGGAAGTCAAATGATAGATACAACATCTTGAACATCCTTGCTTTGAAATGCACAGTAAGAATCAGAATTGTAGATGCCAGGCATAGGGGAAAGAGCTCTGGGTGAGACCACTGGGAGGGCTCTGGCAATCATGAGTAGGTATCAAGGTCTCTGCAAGAGAGAGGTTCAGGAAAGGTTCAGGATATATGTTTCTTGCAAGCTGAGCACATAGTCACGATTAAGGACCAGGCAACTTACTTAAAAATATAACCACCACCACAGCAAGAAGATGAAAATGGATGAGTATGGTGATGGAGACACGAACAATTATATAGCAAATACAGCAAAATGTTAATTGCAGAATCATGACAGCAGGTGTATGGCTATTAACTGTAAAATTCAACTTTTATGCTTAAATTTTTCAATAATAAAACATTGGGGAGAAATGACTACTGAGTGCACACAAGGCAAAACAACTTCAGTCCTACTATATTCCACATGTTAAATGTGTACATATTTACACAATATACATGCTGATATGCCTCCATATTTATAGTCATAAATGAGTAAAATACACAAACATATGTAGAATATTGGGCATGTAAACAAATTTTGTTTCTATCAAGAAATTAATGCTGCAAGCTTCCCAGACTGCATAACTCAGTCTAGGATACGCAGACTAGACTAGGAAAGGCTATCTTTCCCTTAAAGTAGGTTAGTCTTAAATGTAACAGAAAATTGCCCAGGGCAAATGGTATTTATGAACTAGACATCACAGAATGACAACAGTTCTGAATGATGCAAAATGAAAACATTCAAACAACCTATGGAAAAAGAGCAAAATTCAACTATCATACTTTCACCTTAATGGCCTGCTTGATTTGCCTGGGCAAACTGCCTAAAGGAACATGTAGAGAACAAGGTGTGTCTCTTTTCTTATGTGAGAGCAAGACCAGATCCACCCTACAGTTATGCAGACAATACAAGCAGATTCTAGGTGCAATCATTATGCTATATATGACACTAAGCGAACAGCAATTGCATTTGAAATGAGCCTACCTTACAGAGCTTCCAGATCAGTCAATTCACAGAACAAGCCAGCACAGTGGTTTTTTTTGTTTTTGTTTTTTGTTTTTGAGACAGAGTCTCGCTCTGTCGCCCAGGCTGGAGTGCAGTGGCCGGATCTCAGCTCACTGCAAGCTCCGCCTCCTGGGTTTACACCATTCTCCTGCCTCAGCCTCCCGAGTAGCTGGGACTACAGGCACCTGCCACCTCTCCCGGCTAGTTTTTTGTATTTTTCAGTAGAGACGAGGTTTCACCGTGTTAGCCAGGATGGTCTCAATCTCCTGACCTCGTGATCCGCCCGTCTCAGCCTCCCAAAGTGCTGGGATTACAGGCTTGAGCCACCGCGCCCGGCCCCAGCACAGTGTTTTATAAGGCACGGAGCCTCAGACTAATGTACACATCTTACAGCCCATTACCAAAGGTCAAGATACCCCTGGGATATAAGGAGAGGCAGTGTGAGCTCTGGACCAGAGACCCAGGAAAATTGAAGGGCTAGGGTAAGTGCTGAGCGATAAGTAACAGCCTTGGGGGAGATAGCAGGGACATACAGGTGCTATGAAGCCCATAAAGTGCTGCAAATGCACTCCAGGTCCAGCAGGGCCACCCACAGTCCTTTCCTGGCAACAATTTAGAACTTACATTCACCTAAGGAGCATGCATCTCCAGTGTTACCACACCAGTCAAGGAATGATAAGAGTTCACTGTGCAGAAAACCACCGACATCCACTTAGCTGGAATATATTTATTCTGTAATAACAAGTACACAAATGTTAGCTATATGTTAACTAGTAATAATTGTAGGGTTTTTGTTTTGTTTTGTTTTATTTTCAGAGACAGTCTCACTCTGTCACCCAGGCTGGAGTGCAGTGGCACGATCGTAGCTCACAGAAACCTTGTTCCCCTGGGTTCAAGCGATCCACCCACCCCAGCCTCCTGAGCAGCTAGAGCTACAGGTATGTGCCACAGTGCCCAGCTAATTGGTGTTTTTTGTTTGTTTGTTATTTTGCTTTGTTTTGTTTTGTTTTATAGAGATGGGGGTCTCACTATGTTGCCCAAGCTGGTCTCAAACTACTGGCCTCAAATAATCTTTCCATCTCTCTCTTCCAAAGCACTAAGATTACAGGCATGAGCCACTGTACCCAGCCAGCTATTGCTAATATTAATACAAGTAATTTTTATTAAGGATTTATTACATAGCAGGTAGTATGTTGGGTGCTTTTACAGGTTAATCCTTCTAATTTCCTATGAGATAAGTGCTATCACTAACCCATTTTGTAGAAAAAAAATTGAGGTTTCATATGCCTAAGACTATTCTGAACCTGGTATAAGGGACTGGCATCCAAGGAGTTTAATTCCAGAGTCACACTAAACACTTTAGCCAACTGCTTGTTAAAATCAAATAGTTATGCATACGTCATTTGTATAACTGGATGTGCACGACTGAAATTAAGTGAATGAAGAGCAAAGGGCAACAGCAAGTATATCTATAAAGGCCCAAGACACACATGCTCAGGATGTAATAAGACAGCCGGCAGCCCACGTTGATTTGACAGGCCAGTCTCTGAACCCACACCCCATTCAGATGATACTGCCAACCCCATCTCTGAGACAGAGGGAGCTGGAAGTTCTGCAAAGAAAGTATTGACTTCCAGCTCCAGCCCTTCACTATGAAACAGTGAGAGGGCAGGGAGTATTCTGCAATCGGTTAATAATGCAACCAACCAAACCACAAACAAGAGCATAATTAAAGTTCTTTTACTTTGGTTTAAAATAATCTCAAATCTGCCAAACACAGATCACTACATAGAACAATGCAGCACATCATGGGGTTTATTTGGCTTTTCCTTCTGTTTGGGACTCTGCCTGAGAAAACTAATTATCTACTCAGCACATACAGTGTATAAGACCTGAACAAGGTGCTTTTCACAAACATTATCTTATTAAATCCTGGTACAAACTGTAGTGTAGGTATTACTAAGTTCAATTTGGAGAAACAGAAGGAGAGGTTCAGAGAGGTTAAGTAACTTGTCCAAGGACACACAGCTAGCCTAGCAGAATGGTATTTTAAACCTAGGTAGTTGCATCCAGCCTGGTTTTATTAAACCATGTGGCTACCTCGAACATCTTTTATCAAAAAGACACAAAAGACAGGGAGAGAACAGCAGGCCTCAGAACTTCCCAGGATTGAAATCTGTTTATTATTATGAAGTGGCCAATCACCTCTGCAGGGCAGGCCAGCAACCCTGGCACCAGCTGGGTTCTAAAAGGCCAAAGCTGCCAGGCCATGCCAAGATGCCACAATGAAAATGAGCATTGTTTGGGTCAGCTGCTGCAGGGCTCCTGTGCACACAGGCAGTACCATGTCACTGAATGGAGAGGGTGCCTCAAGGGTGCAGGGTTAGCGGCTGCAATGTCTCAGGCAGGCAGGCAAAGAGGGGCCTGTAATTAGTGCCTTAGGGTCATTGTTGCAGGAATTGGGCAGGCAGGGGTCTTGACCGCAAAACTCAGGCAGGAAATAGCTCAAGCCATTCTGCCCTCTGGGGAAAATGGCCGAGGAAGGGAGAAGGGGTAAAAGGGATGATAATATTCTAAAGAGAAAAGGAAAGCACTGAAGAATAAAGCAAAATGTCATTAACCTGTGGCCCGCTCTGGATTAACTCTGAATTCTAAGGCACTTCTAAACCTGTCCATGACCCAGCACTGAATTAGACACTTGACAGTGATAATGACACCTGGCATTCACACGTCAGTCCCCTGTAACCTCTCACAAAACACCATAAAAACCACTAAGGATTTCCCACTGGAAATGTGCTTGGCCAATATACAGACACACGCAGAAACAAACAGGGAAGAATAAACTCCTGCTCCCTCTCCCACTCAAATGCAACTTCAGCTGTAAGCGGAATTCTTTCACCTCCTGAGCCTGGGGTTCTGAATGATAATACACAAATTGCAAGACTAGAAACAGAATATATAAGGCACTTGTCAGCACCTGCCATCTTGCAGAGCTCATTAAATACCCATGATTACTCATATTCACGACTTTTAAAGAGAATCAACAGAGGGCCATCACATCATACCCCTGAATTCTTGTCTGGAGTTAAGCTCGATTATTCAGATTGATGTAGTCAGTGTGAAGTCTTAAAAGCAAAGCCTCAAAGATAAGGACATTGGATGCATCTGTGCTGTGTGCCAGTAGGTGACTTAGGAGTCAGTAAGCACATCAATATGGTCACACCGTAGAAACAACACTAATGCTGAGGCTGGATTTTCTGTCTCTCTTCGGAAGAGCAAAGCATAAAGAGGAAATTCACCAGGTCCAAGTCAATGCTCACTGGGGCCTTCTAGGCATGCAGCACTGCTGAGGAACTCACACAACTCACGCTGATGTGGAGACAAACAGGAGCCACTCAGCCCAAGGCAGGTGCAGTGGGCCAGGGGCTCATATGAGGCAGATCTTGCCTAAGAGGACTTGAGGGAAATCTCAATTAAAAGAGAAGCATGGGAGACAAGCGCTGATGTCAATTTCTAATTAGTAAGAGTTAGCTGGTAAGAAAAAGATACAGTCCTCTAAGCTTTCAGTGTGGGATTTTTGTGCTCTGCTACTACTTTCCATTGCATAATTAAGGGAGACCAAGGAGAAGCGCAGGACACACTGAAGAAAGGGAACAATCAAAGGCAAAAAAATGCAGAGGTGAGCAAGAGTACTGGGGAAATGTACTAGTCAGATCTGCCAGCCCCAATACTTAAAAGGGACCAACTCTGCCTCCCTGTGGCTCACAGGGTCCTGCCAGGTCTGGTCTTCCACCCACCTCTCTTCTTTCATCTTCCCCTGCTTCCCTCTTGCCCTCTCTGCTAGAGACACACTGGTGTTTCCATTCCCCAACTACATCAAGCATGTTTCAACCCCAGGGCCTTTATACATTCTAGTCCCTCTGCCTGAAACATTCTTGCTCCAAATAGCTTTACAATTCGATCCCACACTTATTTCAAATCTACTCAAATATCACCTGCCCAGAAAGGCCTTTAGAGAAAGGTCCAACCCATTTGTTAGCAGTCATAAAAATAGGGGAGGGGAGGGCGAAGGGATCTGAACTGTCAGACCGCATGTATGTGTCTGCTCACAGCAGGGATCTACCTAAAACTGTCTACTGTGAATGAAATCAAGGACAGAGAACGATGCACTTGTTCAAGGGTCATCAGTTTAAGGGTTGATATTGTATAAATGCTACAAACCAACCAAGGGCCAATTCTAAGCATCCCTAAAAGACTGTGAGGATCTTGGGCCCAGCTGCCCAGCAGCAAAGGGTTCCCTTTTCCTGTAATATATGATTTGTGACATGCTGGAGTTTGGCTGCTTGAACAAAGAGGCATCTGCCTGGCTTCGTCCTGAGACACAGGTGCTACAGCAGCTTTGGGAAGGGCATTCTGGCTTCAGATGTCCTCTGTCTCTTGATACAGGAGCTTAGGGAGCCCCTGACCTCTGAGCTCACTCAAGGAGAAGCCACTGCATCCTGCCTTTAAGGAGTGAGCCCTCAGGAGGTAGCCCTGGAGAAGGAAGATGGTGAGAAAAGGCCCAGCCAGGGGTGGGGTTTCGTTACTGGGCCTGGAGAGTGATGCCAAAGGGAGCAAAGAGGGAGACAAAGACCCCTGCTCCTTCTGCACCCTCCTTCCAGGTGATGCAGAGCAGGGGGGCAGGCTCAGCACCACCCCCATCACCTCCTTTCTGTGTCCCTATAAGGGATGGAAAGGCTTTTTACTTCTAAAGGAGCAAAAATTGGAGAATCCACACAACTCCTTTCCCCAGAAAGCTCTCCCGATTCACTGAGGAAGGGAACCAGACCCCATGCTCCTGGAATACATCACACATACAGTGAGCTCGCCAGCAGGGGTCTAGCTGTTTTTAAGATAGACACTGACTAGTTTCCATGATGCTCAGCTGCCTCAGGTCTAAAAGAATCGGCTTTAAAAAAAAAAAAAAAGTGAAATGAGATAATATACAAAAATATGCAGCACGGGGCCTGGCATAGAGTAAGCATACAAAAACATGCTTAATCCAAACAAATAATTCCAATGATGTACAAAAAAAAGAAATGTCACAATTAGAACTGAAATCTAATTATCAAAGCTTTCTAGAAAATGCAGATTGTGAAAAATCACTTAAGCCTCATTTAATACTAGAAAATAGACATTTCATAATAATTTCTGATTATAGTGATTCACATAATCTGTGCTGAATAAATCAGTAAGTTTTATTTTAAAACAATTTAACATTAGAAAAAAAGGCTCTGAAGTCAGAATGCCCCCCACATCTTTTTTTTTTTTTTTGAGACAGAATCTCACTCTGTTGCCCAGGCTGGAGTGCAGTTACACAATCTTGGCTCACTGTAAATGCCTACCTCCCAGATTCAAGTGATTCTCCTGCCTCAGCCTCCCATGTAGCTGGGAATACAGGCCCGCCCACCACACCTGGCTAATTTTTGTATTTTTTTTAGTAGAGACGGTGTTTCACCATATTGGCCAGGCTGGTCTCGAACTCCCGACCTCAGGTGATCCACCCACCTCAGCCTCCCAAAGTGCTGAGATTACAGGCATAAGCCACTGCACCCAGCAGAATGCCCATTTTTGATGTCCAGTGTTGTCACTTTCAAGCTATGTGACAGGGAGAAAATTTCTCCAACTCTCAGGACCT
The DNA here is from genome assembly GCF_008728515.1 of Papio anubis. Taxonomy (NCBI): domain Eukaryota; kingdom Metazoa; phylum Chordata; class Mammalia; order Primates; family Cercopithecidae; genus Papio; species Papio anubis. The sequence continues at coordinate 97,146,453 of NC_044982.1, forward strand.
CAGAATCCTCATTACAAAACGAAGATAATAATTGTACGTATCTCATAAGGTTTTGTAAGGATCCAAAAGGCTAATCCATAGGAAAACCTTAGAACAGTGTTAGATATGATCACTATTCTTATCATTATTTTGGTCGCTAATGTGACTGTACGTATGATGCTATGGTGATGAAGCTTTCCAATCAGGCCAGACCTTTGTCTGAAACTGGGTCCCTTCAGTTGCCTGCTCTGTGAGATGTTTCTGCAAGTGTCTCAGTGTGAGGATGAAGCGGACAACAGAAGAAATACATGTAACACGGTGCCTGGCACGGGGTGTGGACCCACAGAAGTGACTGTAGTAACTGTGATATACTATCAGGATGCTACACTACCATTGGTAAGTAGGATATTACAAACACAGTTCTGCTTCAAAAAATACTTGGAACCAAAATTTCTATGCACAACCCAGTGAAACACATGAAATGATTATGAGCGTATGAACAACGTATAAATGCATTGCCTTAGTAACTATTAAGTGTTATAAATCACAACTTGGAATTTAGAACCCACAGCCACTTTTAGGGTATATAATGGCATAAAATAATTACAAATAACTGAGAGGTGGAAATCCCTATGGAAGACTACTGCATGTAAGAAAATGCAAAGGGTTAAGTGCCCCAGCGAGCCAAAGCAAGGCACATCCCTCAGGGGAGCCCCAGCCTCAGAGCAAGAGAACCAGTCAGGGATTGGACGTTCTGATCCCAAACTGGGACTGCTTCCACCAAGAAGTCTCAGGTCTCTGGCATCCCCTGTGGTACCTCAGCTGATAGAGTGAAAAAGCAAACCAGAAAGAGGGGATTCTAGGGTCCCAGTACCAAGTTTCTCTCTTCAGTCTCCAAACAAGCAAATTTCACACAGGAAGACTCCCGGGCACCTGATATAAGTGAAACCCAGACCACTTACTGCCAGCTGTTAAAAAAAAGGGGAAGCAGGGATACTTTGTTATCAACCAGCCTCAAAGCATCTGAGTAACCTGGAGATTAAGAGGAGCTGACAGAGAGGTCTGGAATCTGAATGGCTGGAGTACATGGCTCCTTCCCAAGTCCTACCATTCTCCTCTCTGTTTACAGTGGATGGCGCCTGCCTGGCTTGCACGGTGGCTGCTGTCCCATCTGCCATTTGCTTACTCACTGGGCATTAATAGAGCAACCCAACCACCTTCTTAAAGAACAAGGTGATATTACATCTCTTTGGGACACCAGGTGTTGCCTAATTGCAAGGAAAACTTGATGAGGTTATACTTATTGCACATATTCAGTAAAATCAGAGTGGGATTAAGAAGTCACAGCCAGGCGCGGTGGCTCACACCTACAATCCCAGAACTTTGGGAGGCCGAGATGGGCAGATCACCTGAGGTCAGGAGTTCGAGACCAGCCTGGCCAACATGGTGAAACCCTGTCTCTACTAAAAATACAAAAAAAAATTAGCTGGTCATGCTGGTGCACACGCCTGTGGTCCCAGCTACTCGGGAGGCTGAGGCAAGATAATCGCTTGAACCCAGGAGGTGGAGGTTGCAGTGAGCCGAGATCATGCCACTGCACTCCGGCCTGGGCGACCAAGTGAAACTCCATCTCAAGGAAAAAAAAGAAGTCATACATAGTGGGGGTGGGGTGGGTGTGGAGGGGGGAAGCCCCCAAATCTATACTGTATTAGCAAATTTCATGTCCCTCTGTTTAATCATTCATTGATTCATTTAGCCAATATTTACCAAAGGCTACCAAGTGTCCAACCTTAAACTGGGAGCTAAGAACACAGAGAAGCAAATGAACAGGTTCAATATATATCATTTAAGGAGTGTGAATGGTTTGTCCACAATTTCACTTAGCAAATGCATATCCTGAGTATGTGCTTGAGAAGGGAGACATAAACTTCCCATCCTCACATTGACTTTCAGTCCTCACATGCCCTCTCCTGTGCACAGATCTCACTATTACCATGCTAAGCATGATCCCAGGGTTCAGAGGTAAGCACTGCTTATACTGCCTGATCCTGGAATGCACTGCTTCCCTTAGGCAACTAAGGGAATGTTCTTAGGTAATATTCCACCTCCATATAACATTGGTCTCACTGGCTGCTTTAGAACCAAACTCTCCAGTGAAAAGCATTTGTACTTGAAGCACTGATCTTAAGGGTTTTGCATGATAATAGGGTCAATTGTAAAAGAGACCAGAAGAGAGGGAACCCAGAACTGGCCAGGGAAGGAGCAGGGTTACCTCACTCAAGCATGACATTCCAGTGTTAAAAGATGACAAGGAGTTTGCCAAGCAAAGAAGTCATGCTGCTTGTGCTAAGAAAACCATCTCCTAAAGTCTGGGCCAGAGGAATATGTTTGTGTTTCCCTTCCTGGTAGACTTGGCTTATTTACCACAGGGGACTTGAATTCTCCACTGAGCTCCAACAGAAAGGCCATGTGCTGACTTGCTCGCTGATAACTGTTGGTATTAAAAGCTTCTGATCCAACAGTTTCTCTGAGTGGCTTTTAACTTCATCTCAAGGCTAAAAACCCTTTCTTTCTTTAGGTCAACAGCTTAAGTAGCAGAAGACAAGGGAGGGGGGCGGGTTAGTCTGCTGGTTCCATAAACTGCACGATAAAGAAAAAAACATGTTTTCTTTATCTTGCATTTCAAGGAAAGAGCAATGTCAAATCACTGGGTCTGTTAGCTCAGGCCACTTCATGATCAACCTCAAACCAGAAATACAGACCTGTGGCTCATATTCAGAGAATAGTTTTGGTGTTTAAATTCTGTCATATGACCAGTTAGACAATCCTGGAGCATTTAATTAAAAAAAAAAAAAAAAAAAAGAGGCAGGGTGGAACATTTTTCAAAATGAAAATCAATCAGTAAGACCAAGGAAAAGATTCCCTCTCCTTCTTGTCCTAGAATAAGGGTTCAGGTACTGATCTTCCCCAAAAGGGTTGGAGGGACCAAGCTGGCCAAGCTGCTTGTGTTACATCCCCTTTGATCACTGGCTCTGCAGAAAAGGTACCTTCTCCCATCAAATCTTGTAAGAGAAAAGCAGATACATGAATGCAGGCCTCAGGGCACACAGACCCTCAGCCCAAGCCCCATCCTGAGCCCAATTTGAAAGGAGACATATCACCTGGCTAGCCAGCTCTCTGCGCTTCATTCTGCTCTCTCTACCGTATTCCATCACTCTAAATAATTTGGGCCTTACTGCTTCTGGAAGGATCTATGCTGAAAACCAAGAAGAGAACCACAGACAGAGACTGGGGCACTTTACACTGCTTCCTGATTCTGTGCTATTAGGACCCCAAAAGCCCTCTCCCAAATACTTCTGTTTAAATAGATAAGCACAATCCAAATGCCATCAAGAGGTGAATGGTTAACTAACAGGAGTACCTCCACACTAGGGAATATCACTCTGCAATAAAAAGAAATGAATTATTGATATACGCAACAACTTGGATGGATCTCAAGAGATCTGTGCTTAGTGAAAAAACAATCTCAAAAGGTTGCATGCTATATGATGCCATTCATATAACATGCATAAAATGACAACACTAGAGAGATTGAGAACAGAATAGTGGTGCCCTGGGTTAGGGAGCAGGAGAGACTGTGGCAATAAAAGTGCAGCAGGTTCTATATCCTCATTGTTGTGGTGGTCACATTAATCTACACGTGACGAAACTGCAAAGAACTACACACACACACACACACAGAAGCACAAGTGCAGGTAAAACTGAGGAAATCTGTTGGTGGACCCTATCACTGTCAATTTCCTAATTGTGGTGTTATACTACAGTTTTGCAATATGTTACTATTAGGGGAGACTGGGTAGAGAGTGTACAGGATCACTCTATTATTTCTTACAGTTGCATGTGAATCTACAATCATCTCAAAATAGATAGATAGATAGACAGATAGATAGATAGATAGATAGATAGATAGATAGATAGATTGATAGAAGATAGAGACACATATAAGCAGGTTGAGGAGCATATGTATCTATCTGGAGCACTTTTTCTTTCCAAGGAGAATAAATGAAAGAGGAACACAGCCAGCTTCATTCAGACATTCTCCACAGAGCCCTGAACATCTTATTAAAGAGATCCAGGTACCCTCCCTGGGACTCACTGTACCATCTCTGCTGCGACACACAACTGTCCTTACATAAAATCTCTGTCTGGAGCTTCTGAGACCATGGGATCCTCTTCAGGAATCTCATTAAGAGCTTGGTTGCATGCCAGAATTGAACCACTACTGCCTGGAACACCAATTTCATTCAGAAAGCGAAAGACCTGTCCCATGACAGTACCTCTATAGAAGAAAAATGGGCCATTAGCTGATATAAATCACATCTATATAGGGGCATCTATATATTTGTATTAACCAGAAGGCCACCTTCAGAAAATGATGCTCTGAGCAGCTTGAACAATTATATGAATACCCTGACCTTCTATTTTCTCTCCTTTGCATGTTTCTTAGTTTTCAGCCATATTTTTGTTTGCAACCTACACAAATGCTGATTTGTTACATGCATAGGCATCATAGTAGCTACAGTTGTATACCCACACCATTCTCTCAAGCATACTCATAATTTCTCCCAAGTGTCATATAAATTTCAACCCATTAAATAAAATGATTTTATACTGTCCTTGTAGATGTTACTAACCCTCACCCCCACCAATGACATCACTGTTTCCATAGTAACTAATGTACTTCAAAGTAGAAAAAGGAGATGGTGGCTTTAAAAAAAAAAAAAGGCAGAAAAAATAAGTGGCAGATACCAAGCATGTCACAGTGTAAGTGGTGTGCAGAACGTACCTGCTTTATAGGCACCAACTCAGGGTCAAGCAATAAATATTTTAGTAGAACCCTTATGCTAACGGATATTCTATATAACTGTGGCCTATCTGATTACTCTATTCCTTTGGAAAAGTGGCTGCCTAATTCAATGTGCTTACCTCTCAGAATTTGCATGTGGGTAGAAGTGTGTGTTCAGAAGCATGTGCGCAGATCACAGGCTGATTTTCAAAACAGAGTCACGTACTTCATAGATATGTTGTAATTATGCCTAGATAAGAAGAGCTATTTCAGAAATACTTCAATGCCAGGAAGAATGGCTGCAACTATTCACAAGAGAGAAATGGATAAAACTGGTAAGGAGGAAAAAAAGCCCAAATTCTTATTTCCCAAGTGTAAGAAAAAAAATTATAAAATCTCCACGAAATGCAACATTTCTCTCTCTAAGCATAAGGCCCTTTTGATGAAGCATGGGTACTTTTTCAGTTACTATAAGTATCTCATTGATTAGATGTCTGTGAATGAAAATTTTTCTGGGCATGAAAATCTACGCTTTGAGTTGTGAGAAAGACAGCTAAGAGATGACAGTTCTGGATGGTTTGACACAAAATGAGAATCTGATTTTAAAACAGAGTGTAGTAGGAATGCTGATCTGTCCCTGTCACCATGCCATTCTTAACACTGTCTGCATACTGAGCAGAAGTTTCAAGTGTCCCATCATCTAGTCTCTGAGCTGTAGGGGCCAATATTTAGAAGACCATGAGATGACACCATGCCCTGCAAACAGTCCATGAGTTAATTTCTTCTGATGGCATTTGGCTACCACCAAGGACAGTGAACACATCTGCAATCCTGGAGCCCATTCAAAAGACCTAAATCGCCCCTGCACGGTGGCTCATGCCTGTAATCCCAGCACTCTGGGAGGCCGAGGCGGGCAGATCACCTGAGGTCAGGGGTTTGAGACCAGCCTGGCCAACAGGGTGAAACCCCGTCCCTACCAAAATACAAAAATTAGCTGGGCATGGTGGCACGTACCTGTAATCCCAGCTACTTGGGAGGCTGAGGCAGGAGAAGCACTTGAACCCAGGAGGCGGAGGTTACAGTGAGTCAAGCACCACTGCACTCCAGCCTGGGAGACAAGAGCAAAGCTCCGTCTCAAAAAAAAAAAAAAAAAAAAAAAAGGCCTAAATTCACACCCTGCTTCAGATGCCACATGATGATGGTTTCATTTCTGGGATGCTAGATCTTGCCTCATGTTGTCAGCCTAGTTCTCTCTGTTCCTGTGCAGCCTCGCCTGTAGGAAAGCCCTGAGATTCTAGTCTTTCCACAGGATGCTCTGTGTGTGGTCCCATCACCTGGTGAATGGAGAGCTGGAAGGGTGACGCCATCCATACACCTGACTCCCTAGCTTTTGGCTGCAGGCTTAGATCAGACTACAAGTCTCAGATTTTTTTGTAGGTTCATTAAGCTACTATCTTCCTAAAATGCCTCCTTCTACAGACCACACTCCTTTTTGCAAAAACCTGTAACAACTCCTTTATGCCCACTAGCATGAGCCTAGACTTCAAAACCTTCCCTTACCTGACTGGACCTTCCAGCCAAGGGAGTTACCTCCTTCCCCTTCCCAAAGACCTTCCCTGAAATATCATCCCTTCCTCTTCACAGAGCTCCCCTCTCCTCTGCTATGGAGCCTGTTTCTGCAGATCCACTTCAATTTTCTCCTCTGTGACTTCAATGGACTTTTACAGTCGCCCACCATACCACTCTTTGAAGAATATCAAACCTTGCAGTGATGGTATGAGTAAAAGCACCACATGTAAGTGCCTATATAGCCATTTCTTGTGTTTTGACATGCTGGGTCCCCAGTACCTAGAAGAATGCCTGACAAGTCACAGAAGTTCAATAAATAGGTCTTGAATTAATAAAGTAGCTTCAAAGAACACAAACATCTTAAAATTTTTAAGGTTAAGAGAGATTAGAGGGGGAGGTCTGATACCAAAATTTTAAAATATATACAAGGAGAACTGCCATCATCATTTCAAGAAGCTTCACACCAAGTTGATTAAAAGATTAAACAGCTACTTAAGTGGTTAGGAGACAATATAATATATAAGGGAAAAGATTCTTTCATATCAGAATTCAATTTAATGCTTCAGATCAATAAAAACTACCTTAAAGATCAAGAAATAAATCAAGTCACATAAGCTGCACATAATAGAGAATGACTTCAGGAAAGTGTTCTGTTTCTGTGAAAATGCAGAAGAAACTTATGGAATTGAGGTTTCTCATTGAAAGGATTTGAATCAGATCCATTTGGGTCAAACAGCAGGAGCCCAAACATATTGGCAAAAGTCAAATATCTGTAATAAGCTGTGATGGTTAGTGTGTGTGGGCAGGCAATGTGAATACAGAAAAGGCCTGTGATCCCACAGCGCAGTCTCTCTACCATAGGCCACATCCATGCTGGACAGCAGAGAAGAGTACACAGGGGCTCCCTGCTGGCTCACCTGGGAGGTGCTGTGCAAAACAAAAGCAGTGGACTGGCTGGGAGAAAAGACTCACAGTAAAGAGAACAGTTCCAATTGAGAGGCCTCCAGAACCACCAGTTATCCACGCATGCCAGCCTCAGATCTGCGGGAGGGGCCTCCTCAGATAAAGAAGTCAGCCTTCAGCTCTAGGAAGCTTGACTAGATTTAATTTGTTGTGCTTAATTATAGGAGATATCTGTAAGGAATTCTCTCAAGTACTTTATATTAAAACATCTGCTTGAATCCCTGCTCATGGTACTAAGGCTGACCACAGGATTGAGATGGGTGGTAACATCCAGACCGCTCCATGTGAGACAAACATTTGCTCCCTTGACGTTGGCAAATAGTCTGCGTTGGTGCCCTTTTAATAGATAAGGCACTTGCCAAAATCCTGAGTAGGCTGTAACTTGGTTACCAGTGATCACAGTCACTAGTGTTTGTTGAGCATCCGCTATGTGTGCCTGACACACATTATCTCATTTAGTCCTTTAGAGGCAGACTAAATGAACTTTCCCAGCTGGGAAGGTTGGGAAATGCCACTCCCGGGAGTGAAAGCTGAAGGCAAGAATTTAGCAGGAGTTAGCTTTTAAAACTTAATTTATAGAACTAGAGATGGGGTTTCACCATGTTGCCCAGGCTGGTCTACAAGTCCTGGGCTCAAGTTATCTGCCCACCTTGGCCTCCCAAAGTTCTAGGATTACAGGCGCGAGCCACCACACTCAGCTGAGGTGGCATTTTCTCTGGGATTTTACCTAGAGATCTGAGACCATAACTCTAAGAATTCTTTAAGATTCTAGAGCAGGGGGGTAGCAAACCTTTTCTGTAAAGGCCAGATACTAGCTATTTTAGGCTTTGCAGGCAATATGGTTTCTGTCACATGGTGATGATAATATGTACATAAATCAGCATGTCTGTGTTCCAAAAAAACTTGACTTACAAAAGTAGAGAGGAGGCCAGGTTTGGCCCATGGGCTATAGTTTGCCAACCCCGCTCTAGAATCACTGTCACTGCTTTATGTTTGTTACCTGATTTTCAGTCATCCCCAGTGTTTCTCTATTGTGAATTATGGCAAAACCTTCAAAGCAAAACAGGGGCTGAGCAACTGTCTCCAGGGACCCAAGGAAGGAATGACAGAGAACGAGGCTAAGACTTATTACACACAAGTGCTTCCCAGGCAGTAACTCCTTTCAGGCTCAGGAGAGCCCTCTGTGGCAGGTACTTTAATCATCTCCAACTGCCCGGGGAGGAACTAACCCAGGTTTACGTCACATGTGACAGGCAGAGCTGGGATTGGAATCCAGGCAATCTCTTGCTCCAGAGTCCAGTTTTTACCCCATGGAGAGAGTAAACTGGAAAGGCAGTGCCAACATCATGCCATGGAGCTGGGGGAGGAGACCACGATCCACAGTGGGAGGGGAGAGGTCAGAGCAAAGGGAGGCAGGAGTGGCTTCATAACAGAAGTGCAATTAGGATCTCCTACATTGAGCTACAACATGGGACAACACTGCCACCCCTAAAGGACTAAATGAGATGACATGTGTCAGGTACATGCAGCGGATACTCAGTAAACAGTGGAAATCACTGGTAACCAAGTCAGAGCCTACTCAGAATGTCAGCAACTGCCTCATCTATTAAAAGCGCACCAGCACAGACTGTCTGCCAACTTCAAGGCGGCAAACGTCCCTTTCATGTGGAGTGGTGTGGATGTAACTACCCATCTCAACCTCGTGGTCAGCCTTAGCACCATGAGCAGGGGTCAACCAGGTGTTTTAATACAATGTACTTGAAAGAATTCCTCACCAGTTATCTCCTCTAATCAAGCAAAAATTAAATCTAGTCAAGCAAAAGCTAACTTCCATTGTACAGGAAATACAGAGAAAAGAGACAAGTTAAATGAAACCACAAGGAAATAATCAGATACATTCAGAATATGGAATATTATATAAGATGTTCTGTGGAATGACAACTGACCCAACCTCTTCAAAAAGTTAACATAGTGGGGAAAAAGTGGGGAAATTATTCCAGATGAAAGCTGTACACCGATGATCAAAGAGGCATTATTCACAATAACTAACATGTGGAAGGAACGGAAGTGTCCATCGACAGATGACTGGATAAGCGAAACGTGCTCTATACATACTATGGAATGTTCAGCCTTAAAAAGGAAGGAAATTCTGACCCAGCCCCCAACTTGGATGACCTGTGAGGACATTATGCTGAGTGAAACGAGCCTGTTGCAAAAGGACAAACACTGATTATGAGGCCCTAGGGTAGTCAGAATCATAGAGATAGGAAGTGAACAGCGGCGGCCCGGGCTGTGGAAGGGGAGTGGGGAGTGATCATTTAATGGGTATGGAGTTTCCCTATGGGAAGAAGAAGTCCAGAGATAGATGGTGGTGACAGTTGCACAACGTTGTGAATATACTTAATGTAGGAGTCCCCACTTATCCAGAGTTTCACTTTCACAGTTTTCAGTTACCCGAGGTCAACTACAGTCAGAAAATAGTGAGCAACAATAAGATATATTGAGAGAGACCACATTCACGTAACTTTTATTACAGTATACTGTTATATTTTGTATTATTATTGTTGTTCATCTTACTGTGCCTCATTTATAAATTAAACTTTATCATAGGTATATACATATAGGAAAAACCATATCATATACAGCATTTAGTACTATCTAAGGTTCCAGGAATCCACATCAGGGGTCTTGGAATATATCCCCCAAGAGCAAGGGGGGACTACCACACCACTGAGTTCAGTGTACACTTCAAAATGATTAAGATGGTAAATTTTATGTGTAATTTTCCATGATAAAGAAAAAAACAAAGGAAATGACACAAAGTCAAACAACAAATGAAATGTATGATCTTGAATTGGTTTGTGGCTGTTTATAAACAAATAGTTCCAAAGAAAGCTAGGTATAGAGCTAGAAATGGCAATTGCAATAGAGATATTTTGAGGACATTTTGGAGAAATCCAATATGTAGGAAGTATTAACTGAAATTAGTGACTATTTAATTTTGTTAGGAATGATAGTAGCATTGCAGTTTTATAGGGAAATGACCATATTTTATGAAGAGGTATACTTAAGTATTTAGGTGTGAAGTGTCATCATTTCTATATTTACTTTAAAACGGTTCTGAAATAAAGTATGAGTGTGTGTACGTGTATGAATGTAGCTGTATATATGAAGCAAATGTGTCAAATCTTAACAACTATTCAATCCTAGGTGGTGAGTACATGGGTGTCCACTGTACTATAATGTCTACTTTTTTGTTTCGTCATAATAAAATTAAAAACAAAAGTGGGGCAAAATTGCCCCACAGATGTCCCAGGGTTGCTGTCAGTCTGAAATGACATAATCCCTCAATACTGAAACTGGCTGAACACTCGACACATGTAAGATGGCATGGTACCCACCTTTGTTTTTGAGGAGAAAACTGAAACCCACAGTAAATAGACGACTCTCCCATCAGCATCTTTTAGCAAACATCAACATGTTACTCAGCCCTGTGGAATACTTTTTGAATAAGGTAAATGTAATTTTGCACTAAAATTTTGAAAAATGATCACCTGTTGAACAAGTAAACACTAATTAGAGTGTCTGTTCACACTGACACAGAACACTCTGTAATTTTGTGGGAATTGTTATGGCAGAAATATTACATAATGACCCGTGTGTTTGAGTGGCTGGCTGTTCAAATCAGGAACGCAGGCGAGTGCTGAGCACGCAGGTAGCTGCATGCAGGGAGCAGGGGCCCTGTGACCAGCCCTGGAATGTATAACAGGTCTTTTTCAGAGCACTCCTGTCACTTGCAGATGCCACCGTGCCCTGAAGGGGAGGAAGGGAACAGAGAACAGATTCTCTGGCCCTGGTGAAGTCATTCTCTGGTCCCAGTAAAGTCATGTTCAATGTTCATTACCTTTTACCTCAGTTTTTTTTTTTTTTTTTTTTTTTTGAGACGGAGTCTCGCTCTGTCGCCCAGGCTGGAGTGCAGTGTCCGGATCTCAGCTCACTGCAAGCTCCGCCTCCCAGGTATACGCCATTCTCTTGCCTCAGCCTCCCGAGTAGCTGGGACTACAGGCGCCCGCCACCTCGCCCGGCTAGTTTTTTGTACCTCGCCCGGCTAGTTTTTTGTATTTTTTAGTAGAGACGGGGTTTCACTGTGTTAGCCAGGATGGTCTCGATCTCCTGACCTCGTGATCCGCCCGTCTCGGCCTCCCAAAGTGCTGGGATTACAGGCTTGAGCCACCGCGCCCGGCCCACCTCAGTTTAAAAGAGAGAGCGAGAGCAGTGTTCTCTCACAAGTGGCAACATGTTAAAACAGTATCAACACACTCAAGACACTGAAGCATTCAGCTGCGAATCTTTTCAAGGTATGGTCTGAAGAAAGAGAAGGGAATTTAGAGCTGGAGCCAAGAGACCCAAGATCAAACATGAGCTGTGCCAATTTGGATTTAGGTATGTTCTTTCTTTCTTTTTTTTTTTTTGAGACAGAGTCTCACTCTGTTGCCCAGGCTGGAGTGCAGTGGCATGGTCCCAGCTCACTGCAACCTATCCACCTCCCGGGTTCACGCGATTCTCCTGCCTCAGCCTCCTGAGTAGCTGGGATTACAGGCAACTGCCACCATGCCCAGCTATTTTTTTGTATTTTTAGTAGAGAAGGGATTTCACCATGTTGGCCAGGCTGGTCTCGAACTCCTGACCTCGTGATCCACCCGCCTTGGCTTCCCAAAGTGCTGGGATTATAGGCGTGAGCCACTGTGCCCAGCTGGCACATTCTTTAACTTCTAGAAGTGAGCCCTACTTCCTTATATGAAAAAGATAAATAATGACATCTACTGCATGGGATTTGTGTGAGAGTTCGATCAGACTGCTTGTGTGCTCCCGGGCACACTACATCCTCGATAAAGGCAATTCCCCTTTCCACAGAGGATTTGACTCCCCACATCTTTTGTGACCAGTCCTTGAACTCATCATCCCATTCTGTAATTCCGAAAAGCAAAAAAATGAAAAGCAATGAGCAACCAGAATTTATATCAGCAAAACAAAACCATAAGCAACCTACCATGCAGAAATAGGGAGATGGAATACAATGGAATGTTACATAATCTTTTCAAATGTTGCTAGACATTTCCCAGCTAAAATGGTAGAATTCAACTTCTGCATAAAATCTCTCTTCCTAAATCTGAATTAAAAAAAAATAAACCTGAAATAAAAGATTTTTCAGCCAAAAACAAAAAACAAAATGAGCACACCCCGGTGTTATAAACTCAAAAGGTGCCTGGGAAGGAAAGTAAAGGAAAAAGGATCCAGTGTGGCAAGGCTCAGAGCCCTGAGTCTAACACCCTCAGGAAGATAAAACAGTGAATAAATAAACATTCTGAGAGTTTTCATCAATATCACCACATCTAGATAAAAACAACCTGAGTAGTTATCCCTATATTCTCCTCTTCTGACTACAGAAGAGAGAAAACACCGGCTGGGGAGAAAAGGATGAGATGATGCATAAACCGTGGTGTTGATCATCTCTGCTGCAAGGAATGAAGACTCTGGGAGTCCAAAGTCAAATCCAAGGCTGACCCGAGGCCACAGAATACCGCTGGAGGGTGTGCACTGTGTGCCCCCACACAGGAAAACCAAACCCACTTAAAAGGGCCTTCAAAAGATTCCAGAAGTGAAAGCTGCCAAGTCCACATCTAACCAAGCCTACTCAGCACCCAGCATAACACCTGCTACAGCTTAACTGGCCCAAGACACTTCACATGTCTTCAGGCTACAGAAAGCATGAACAGAAATGAACAACCAGCCTTCAAACTTCAGCCTGGTGGCAAGGAGAAAAAAGACAGCCTTCAAATAAGTAAATCAAAGAGAGATATAGGCTGATTTACTCCAGCAAGAATAAAATGAAAAACCACAAGGCATGGTATCTCTAAACACAGACTCCTGGAAAGGCAAGAAAGCAACAGTAGGTATCAAAGACAAAGAACTCAAACTAAAAGAAAACATAACTCAGTCAGAGAAAGATTTCCCCCAAAAGATCTTTGAGCCATAGAACTTAATAAGAATGAGTTCAATACATCAAGAGCCCAAAGGCAATATCTAAAAAAGGGAAAAAAGATTGTAGATCTAAAGAAATAAATTGAAAACTAAAGCCAACACTAGAAAATAAATATATGAAACAATCTACAGAGAACTAAAGAAAGATGGTTTAAAATCAATTTTCTGACTAGAGGAAAGCTAAAAATAAACATGGTGAATGTAGATAAAAACAAGGGATTCAAGTAATCGAATCAAAACAGACAACTATGGATTTCAGAGACAATGTAACATACAGACAATTGGTGCCTCACAGCAGAGAATTCACTGCATAGAACCCAGTGTTTGAAGAGATAATGTAAGGAAATTCTCCCAAAACTAATAAAGAATTGCATCTGTTGACTGAAAAGAACACATCCAGTTCCAAAGACTGTGACACACGGCCAGGCGCGGTGGCTCACGCCTGTAATCCCAGCACTTTGGGAGGCCGAGGCGGGCGGATCACAAGGTCAGGAGATCGAGACCACGGTGAAACCTCGTCTCTACTAAAAATACAAAAAAAATTAGCCGGGCACAGTGGCGGGCGCCTGTAGTACCAGCTACTCAGGAGGCTGAGGCAGGAGAATGGCATGATCCCGGGAGGCGGAGCTTGCAGTGAGCCGAGATCCCGCCACTGCACTCCAGCCTGGGGAACAGAGCGAGACTCCGTCTCAAAAAAAAAAAAAAAGACTATGACACACATCACACAGCAGTAATATACATCAGAATTAAATTATATGTCAAATATTAAGAAAAGACTCCTCATACATCTAACCTATAGGCAATAATAAATCATCTGTAAGGGAGGAAAAATAAGGCTGGCCTTGGACACTTCTGCAGCAACATTAGTAGAAAAGATAGTTACCTCTTTCCAGTTTTACTGAAGTCTTCTGCTAAATTTCAGTGAAATTAAATTTACTGCTATTTTTAGAACATACATTTTATAAGTATATCTAGTCAGCCAGTCATTTTTCCATGTATAAGAATAGAAAGAACTCTAAAATGATATATTCCTAATAATAAGGAGAAATTATTCTTCCTTTTCCCCAGAATTCATACCTTGATATAGACTAGAGGAACGTCCACCTTCTGGAAGTTAACAGAGAAAAAGCATCTGCTCTTCTGACTTCCTCACTCAAACCTCCCCAAAGTGAAGGATCAGCAACTTATTTGATTCATAGAATTGCAAGCAGGAAGCTGGCAAGCTTGCCCTGACCCCCTTCTCCCCCGAGTCTGTGAACAGCCCTCAGGATGCACATATTCTCTGCTCCTCCAGGAGGTGAGCTTACCTAGCAGGTAAGCTCCTGCGGGGACAAAGCCTGCAGTTCTGACTTGGATGAGTTTTATTCTGAGGACAAAGTAGGGAAAAGAAGCCTGAATCTGGACACAAACGGAGTTTTCCAATCCAAACTCCAGTTTTTTCCACATAACCCCCAAGATGATGTTTTAAACCCCTGTGGCTGGCTGGGGTGTCTACTTCCCAAATGATTCTTTCTTTTGTTGTTGTTCTTGTTGTTGTTGAAATAGTGTCTCACTCTGTCACCCAGGCTGGAGTGCAGTGGCATTATTATGGCTCACTGCAGTCTCAATCTCCTGGTCTCAAGTGATCCTCCCACCTCAGTTTCCCAAATATCTGGGAGACTGGGTGGTGGCATGCACCACCACACCCAGCTAATTTTTTAATTTTTTTTTTTTTCCCTTGAGGCAGAGACTGGAGTGCAGGCTGGAGTGCAGTGGCGCCATCTTGGCTCACTGCAACCTCTGCCTCCTGGGTTCAAGCAATTCTCCTGCCTTGGCCTCCTGAGTAGCTGGGATTACAGGCATGTGCCACCATGCCTGGCTAATTTTTTTATTTTTAGTACAGACAGGGTTTTACCATGTTGGCCAGGCTGGTCTCAAACTCCTTACCCCAAGTGATCCACACACCTCGGCCTCCCAAAGTGCTGGGATTACAGGCGTGAGCCACCACGCTCAGCTAATTTTTAAATTTTTTTGTAGAGACAGGGTCTCCCTATGCTGCCCAGGCTGGTCTCAAACTCCTGAGCTCAAGTGATACTCCCACTTCAGCCTTCCAAAGTACTGTGATTATAGGCACGAGCCACCATGCTCCTGCCTATAATCCCAGAGAGGAAGGTGCGGTTAACAGTCACTTCTCAAACCCCACCACCAGTCATGATTATTTCTGAATGGGGGATTTGGAATTTTTAAAAACATTTTTACGTAAACTTTTCTTCATGATGAATATGTATTGTTTTATAAAAACAATAAAGTCACTTTTCATTTGAAACTATGACAGCAGAGAAGAACATCTGATGTTGCAGAAAAGCCATCAGAATGATTTAGAGGAAAGAGTAGGTTCCTAAACAGAATTTATAGTGAGATCCAATTTTATTACTTTTTAAAAATCACGACAGTAGCACATACTGCAGAGAGGCACGGGCTGAGTACTTTGGACGGATTCTCTCATTTGGTATTCACAAGATCATTGAAAGTATAAATATCATCCCAATCTTAGAGATGAGGAAATTGAGAATTAGAGAGGGAAAGCAAAATGCCCAAAGCCACACAAGACTAACCAGCCACAGACATGGACTTCAAAGACCCCAAAGCCCACATCCTTTCCCACCGCGTGGGCCTGGAAGTCATGCGTCAATGCGGGTAGACAGAGAGGGACTTAAAGGACCCACGCCAAAATGTTCACAGTTTATCTCCAGGTTCTTTGAATTATGGATGATTTTTTTAATGTTATCTATGTTTATTTGTATTTTCCAAATTGTCAACACCACATATATTCCTTGTGTAATAAGTAAAACAGTTATGTCTTTATATTTAAAAAAAAAAAAAAAAGAAGCCGGCTAGGTGTGGTGGCTCATGCCTGTAATCCCAGCACTTTGGGAGGCCGAGTCAGGCGGATCACCTCAGGTCAGGAGTTCAAGACTAGCCTGGCCAACATGGCGAAACCCTGACTCTACTAAAACTACAAAAATTAGCTGGGTGTGCTAGTGCACTCCTGTAATCCCAGCTACTCGAGAGGCAGAGGCGGGAGAATTCCTTGAACCCAGGAGGTAGAGGTTATAGTGAGCCGAAATCCCACCACTGCACTCCAGCCTGGGTGACAGAGCGAGACTCCATCCCCATTAAAAAAAAAAAAAAAAAAAAAGCATGAACTTGAAGTTCTAGAGCCAAGTGATGAATATATAAAGATAGTGACACAGGATGCTCACAGGGCTTTCCAGCCGGCTCAGCCAGTGCTCGGATCGGCTGGCCACAGGCTTAGAGCAACAGTGCAGAAATGCTTCCTGACCTGACTCGCACAACCTTTCACATAGGCCTTGAAGCTGAAAGGAAACCTCCACCAGCCTCCCAGCCCCAGGATCACCTGGGGCCTCATCCCAGTCGCCAGGTAGCTCCACTCACAGGCTACCTTCCTTCCCAGGCCCCAATGACTACCTATACCAGGGAGGAGTGGCCTCTCTCAGCAGCCTGCCAAGCTCTTCCCAAGGAGAACAGGAGGGGAAGTTTGAAGGGCCTTCATCCAATTTTTAAACTGTAAACTGCACACCCACTTTTTGTTTGGAGACACTTCCTGTGTGTGAACACAGTTTGTTCTGTTACCAGCTTTAAAGTTATCCAGAACTGATACATCCGAGGTTCAGCAAAAGTGTTTTTTTTTTTTTAAAGTCAAACATAATAGGACCTTTCCTAATGTTAGCTCATCTTGCACAAATCTCATTTGTATATGTGCCAAAGAGAGGTTCAATACAGAGGTGTCATTTTGTCCTCAGGCCCAGGACCCTATAGTTCCCCGCCCCCCCATGTGGCACCCATCCTGGTGAGCACAGCATTCCAGTACAACAAGCATTCTGCATCCTTCAGCCCCCTGGCCTCAGAATGCGATGAAGCTGTGCTTGCTTCTAGCCGAGTCTGAGCATGCCCTGGGTGAAGTTCCCTCCACAGACTAGCAGACTGACTTCCAGCCACATTTCACCACACCACTTCAAAGCAGGGGAGGAGGGGCAGAGGGATCCAAGTTTGGCCGAGAGAGATGCCGACAGCCTCCATGCTGCTAACTAGAGTGGCGCTCCGCAGTGCCAGCCCTGACATGCCCCAGCCCAGTTCTGGCCCTGGGTTTCCAGCCCTCCCCTTCTCCATCCCAGGTTTTCCAATCACATGCCGCCTCCAATGACTCTCTGCAGCCAGCCTCTTACTAACGGTTCCACTTGACATCTTGCTACCCTTGGATCTATCCCCAACCAAGGTTGAGAAAATTATTTTATATCTCTGACCAGTCTACCTAGGCCCATCTCCCACCCTGGCCCAATGCTTTGCTTCTATTTTTAGTCTGATCTATTGTAACACAACTAGACCAGACGTGAGGCTTCCAGAGGGCTTGGCTGCCACCTGGCCCAGGACCTGAAGTGTCCTAATGAATGAGTCATTAATGAAAAAATTATAAACATGCCATCTCCCCCGCAAGGATATATCAACTCCATGAGGGCCAAGAACACGCCTTACTCAACTCTAAATTGCTTGCAGCACTTAAGGAAGTTGTCGAAGTTAATTAGTTTGGCAGAGATCAAGCTGACATTTTTTTTCAAAAAAGGAGCCTGCGCCGAGAAATTCTGAGAACCATATCACTCCCACCCCTACCAAAAAAACCACAGAGATGAATGAGATCAGAATGCAGATGTCTGGTCCTAACTTAATACACACCTGGCCAAATCTGAGACTGGCTGGCACAGCACACAGTGATAAAGTCTCTTTTGGTCTCACTGAATTGGATAGGGCTTCAGGAAGGAGACAGTACCAGCTGGAGATTTTACCAGCCCTGATTCCTGCTAAGTAATTCTGGGTGTCAGGGATGGGAACATGGATGAGTACCTATGTACATACACACAGTAAATACACAAACACATATTCCTCACCCACATAGCTGTCTAGGATTTTTTTTTTTTTTTTTTACATGCATTCTCCTTAATCAAATGACGTGATTATCAGTCCAATCCCAGCATTCAGCTAGGCCCAGAAAGAGCAAATGATGTGTTCAAAGCTAATGAATCATCCAACTGGGTTCATTCCTGCAAGTCTAACCACCACTACCCCAGAGAGAAACATGGTTACCTTCTTACAGAAAGAAAACAGGGACTGTCAGCATTTCTGTGAAGACTGAAATGTTATCTTTGGGTATGAATGACTCTCTTAGGAATATCCGACAATCTTCCTACCCACCCAAACACTTAAGAAGACACAGTTTGCCTTTCTTTGTACACACAGACTGTTTTAGGGGCCTTTGCTCTTTTTCTTCTCTGGTGTTATGAACTGAAATTGTTTTCCCCAAAAGGATATACTGAAGTCCGAACTCTTAGTGCCTGTGAATGTGACCTGATTTGGAAACGAGGACTTAGCAGATGTAAGCTAGTCACATGAAGTCATTAGGGTGAGCCCTAATCCAATGTGACTGGTGTCCTTATAAGAAGAGGAGAGAGAGATATGGGAGAAATGCCATGTGACAGCAGAGGCAGAGATGGGAGTGATGCAGCTGCGAGCCAAGGAATCCAAGGACCCTTGGCCACCCCCAGATGCCAGGAAGAGGCAAGGAAGAGTTCTATGCAGGGTCTCAGAGGGAGCACGGCTCTGCTGATGCCCTGATTTTAAGACTTCTGGCCTGCAGGACTGTGAGACAAAAAATTTGATGTTTCAAGCCACCCGGTTTGTGGTAATTTGTTACAGCAGCCCTAGTTAATAAATATACCTGGTTTTTACCTTCTGAAATGCCCATCATCTCCTCCACCCTCTCCCCTCCAGGTCCATGTCCACCTCACCAACAGATAAACTGTAAAAGTCATTTTCTCACTTATAATATGACCCAATTTTGGTGTAACATCTGAGATAGTGAAAATGTTAGGGAATAATCCTACTGTCCTACAAACTCTACAAAAGGAGAGGTTTAAATAAAATATGAAGTCCCCATTTATTCCTGCTCCCAAATAAAGTACAAAAGACCTCAGAATTAGTCCAGGAAGGCAGGAATCACATACAATCTGTGGTGAGAGGTGGAATTGGATCTGAAAGGCTTGTAAGAGACCACACCCAGCTCCATTCTCCACTGGATAGGGACGGTGGGTGGCCAACCATGGAAGGGGCAGAAAGGACACTGCCCATGGCAAATGCCTGGCATGACGGTCCCACTCAGGAATGGCCTAGGTCTTGACTCCCAGAGGCCCCACCCACGTGACTGTGACATCCTGTCAGGGATGGTGAGGCGTGACACTGATGGGGTCAGGGGCCAGTGGAGGGAGGTAGGAAGAAAACAAACAATCAGGAGGTGACAGAGCGGAAATGAACACCTGTGACCATCCCAGTTCGGCTCACTGGGTGCAAAAAGTAGCCACCAAGGCGACAGACCGCAACAGGAGAACACTCAGCTTCCTTTTGGGGGATTTAAATGTTTCACTTGTCACACAAAATAGCTCCCCTGATAGCCTTGGGTGCCACAAGCCCTTGAGCTATTTTTAATCACCTCCCTGTCACTATTATTTTTAAATACAGAAGTATTCCCCAATGAAATCCTAAGTATCAGAAGGCAAATAAATATAAATGTATATATATTATCTGCTCACTCCATTGAGGATAGGTAGGGTGCCTCTTAGAAAGCATTAAGCCTACTTAGACCAAAAAAAAAAAAAAAGAGGAGGAACATTTTGAAAGAGAATAAGAGAAGTAATTTTTCCCCAGCATTCACCAAAACAATATTTTTATTTATACTTATTTATAATTGTTATTCCCCAAAATAAAACTATCAGTTGACTTTGCTTCCTGACTGCTCACCTGCTTATACCTGCCAGGGAATGTGAGCTGGCTCGGGAGGGTGGGGCTGCACATTTGGGTAAGTGCCTCAATTCGGTGCCCTGATTTTGCCTAACATGAAAGCAACAAATGCAGAGATTCTACAATGTTATACTTAAGAAGACCTAAAAACAGGCCAACCCTGGGACACAGAAACAATATGCCTGTTGGACAGTCCATTCCATATGTCCATCTCTAGAAATCGAACAAGGTTGTATTTGGATTTAGCCCAAGCACTGCTGGCTCCATGTGCCACTCTGAGCCTGTGCAGCAAGGAGAACCTCCTCATCTGCTTCCATCAAGTGCAAGCTGCAAAGCTGCAAAACTGCACACTGGCTTTTTGATCTATTTATATGCATCTCCCTAATGCATATATACAGCTTGGCAAAGGTAAAGGAATGGTGCCAATTTATGGTTTTTGTTTCCAAAAGAAATCCTCCCTTTGGCTGGCTGAGAAACTGTCATTGGCATGTGAAGCCTCCCAACCTACATAAGTATTTACCAGCACTGGGGAGGCGACACAACATGCCACACAATAAGTCAGGGGTCCTGCCTTCAATTTTTTGCATAAGGACAGGAGAGGCTTGTCTGAAGCTCTTCTATATCTGCTTCATGGGTCTGGCTCCCTTTAAGTTTCTTCTCCTCAATCATCACTTTGGCCAAAAAAAAAAAAAAAAAAAAATGCTCCTTTCCTACATTTCAGGAGGCGGATGGAAATCTGAACTTGACCGTGTGGTGTGCTGTGCACCCCACGCATGTATAGCTTCAAGAAGAGGATAGTGTGATGTGCCACACTGGAATACATGCTGCTTATGCAAATCATCCCACAAGACATAGCAAATTCTGAGTGCTATCACAGCAGCACTTTGAGAAATGAAACGGCCAAAGGATGGTGTCGTCACAACCGGCAGTGGTTGTACTCACGACCATCCCACCACACTGCACAAGCAACCTTGAAAGCCAGCCTTAAGGGAGGCCTGCCCTCCACAACCTTGAAAGCTACAGTGACCACAGACCCAGGACAAGCCTCATGCACCACTGGAGAGAAGGGGAACTGGTGCTGACACCACAGCCAGCCGAGTTCCAGGGGGACAGCTCTAGGTGGCTCTGTGGATCTACTTTAAACAATTCTCTGACTCGAAAGCCAACAAAGAGATTAACTAATCAACCCCATTGTTTATTTTACAGGTTGGATCGCCATAATTGAATATTACATAATAAACACATATGGGTCCATGCTGCTTAGAAATTTTCATCTTCATTAGGGGAATTCTTTGAAGAGTAAACACAAGACTTCAGGTGCTGTATTTTATAGCTTATATAATCAGCCGAGGGCAGCTCTCCCAGTTTCAACCTGCTTATATTCAAGGTGGTAATTTCTCCTTCTAATCAGCTGAAGTTGGGAGACAAATTCAACAATTAGAAACAGCCTGCCTATTTTACATAAGCCTCTTGCAAAGGGGATGAAAGACAATAGCCATTCCCATGAATATTTACAGTAGTCTTTAAATGAAAAACATCATTGTGACACTTCTCCCTACATCAACCTTGCAAGTGCAGAAATGGAGGTAAAAATAATCACTTCTAACTTCCTCAAGTTCCTGTAGTTACAGGAGCAGTGACTTAGTTTGCCTTCTATTATTTTCTCTGGAACTATCTGTTGAAAGCCTGATCAGCCCCTGCTCATTTCTTCACACTCTGCACAACTAGAAACTTAGGTATCGATGGATGGAGAGCCAGAACAGTCTTTAGAGCTACCAAAGAAAGTCTCAAGGGCTATCTGGACAGGTTCGTTATCCAGACATCCAAAAGTTGTCCCAAAGGACAACCTGGCAGAACAAATGTGGTAGTCACATCACTGCCTATTGGGATGGGCTTATGGGCACAGCCTATTCTCAGAATTTTCAGAGGGCAAAGATTTTAACAAGAACCAATGCTAAGGCTGAGGTGAGTGGATCACTTGAGGTCAGGAGTTTGAGACCACCCTGGCCAACATGGTGAAACCCCATCTCTACTTAAAAAACACAAAAAATTAGCCAGGTGGTGGTACGCACCTGTAGTCCCAGCTACTGTGGAGGCTGAGGCAAGAGAATCGCTTCAACCCGGGAGCCAGAGGTTGCAGTGAGCTGAGATCGCACCACTGTACTCCAGCCTGGGGGACAGTGTGAGACTGTCTCCAAAAAAAAAAAAAAATTAATTAAAAAAATAAGACCTCATCATTACAGTCAGTGCGCTGAGTCCATTACCAGATAACTTAAAATGCCACTTGGGCTATTACATCATGAAAAGGAGAGTACTGAAGAGGCACAACAGGGGTATTTATAAAGGAAATCACGAGGGCAAAGGGGAAACATGAGTTCACACTCCTTCCCGCCCCACCTGCCCCACCCTACCCACCCTACCCCACTGAAAAATGTAGGGCTGGCAAGGCACCATGGTTCACACCTGAAATCCCAGCACTTTGGGAGGTCAAGGCAGGTGGATTACTTGAGTCCCGGAGTTCAAGACTAGCCTGGGCAACATGGTGAAACCACCCCACACCCCATCTCTACAAAAAAAAAAAATAATAAGAAAATTAGCCAGGCTTGGTGGTATGTGCCTGCAGTCCCAACTACTTAGGAGGTTGAGGTGGCAGGATCATTTCAGCCTGGCAGGTCGAGCTGTGATCCTGCCACTGCACTCCAACCTGGACGATGGAGCAAGACCCTGTCTCAAAATAACAACAACAAAAGCAGGGCTTATGGCAGCCTAAGTTACCTTTTGCTTTTAAATATTTTCCATGTGTCTTGACTAGGAGGAATAAGTGCAACTTTTGCCTAAGTCCAGGAAAATACTAATGACCAACTAATCCATGTTTAAAGAGGAACGCCCAGTCATATGGGAAATAACGAGGCTGGTAACACCATTTCCACTAAACAATTGAGCTGCTAAGTCCTCAGTTAGTAAGGGCTTCCATTTTCAGAGGCACTCGACTCAAAACCACAAAGAATGAACCTAAATAAAGAAGTTGGGAGTTACCAACTGCTGAGGTTCTGTGCACATCCACGGGAATGTTTCCAGTCTCTGTGTTGTCACTGGAACTCACGGATGAAGGTTCCCCAGGCTTGCTCACTCCACACCTGTGGCTGCACTAGATTCAGTGCTTTACACACAGTTACTCCCTCAGCAAAGTCATCAGAGTGACCGGGCTTTAGGGCTCTGTGGTCTTCTGAGTACAGATGCTCTCCTGAAGCCTGTGGCATTTGAAGGCAAATCTAAAAACTCACCTAAAACATACACTGCCACCTGATTCACTGAGAAAGGCCCAGTTCCTTCTCTATCCTTTGCAAGGACAGGTGTGACCAGACTGGGGGTAGAAAGGCTGCTTCTAAGACTACAGAAGGAACAGGAGTGGTGTTGTGCAAAAAGTATGTCCATAAGCCGAGATGGATGAATCCACGGGACGGGAAACCAGATTGGAGGAACACGTCCCTTGTTCTGCTTATGAGAAACCAAGAAAAAGACCAAGAGTGGGGAAATGCCCACAGACCTGCTTGCCAGAGTCCACTTAATACTGCAAGAGAAGGCAAGGTGAAGGCAGCAGACAAGGCGTGAGACCTGAGCCACTCTGGGCAACCAAGGCTGAGCTCTGCGGATGCACGTTTTAAACAAGGCTGCCTGGAGGGCAGCATATGTCCACAACATATGTCCCTTTGTCCTCCCCCTCCTGACACCTTGGGCTCCCTTGAATTGGTCACTCAGCCTTTCAGCCAGTGAAGCAGAGCAAGCTTCAGGAGCCCAGATCACCAGTTTAGGAAACAGAAGCCTTGGCCTCACATAATATTCCAAATCCTCAGCTCCCTAGGACGGGCTTTTGTTGGTGCTAATGTCAATGAGCAGTGTTATGCCATTACTGTTAAAGCAACTGTGGAATACCATACCCTATGAGAAGTACTCTATCACATGACTATTTGTTTAAACCTCACAAGCATCTGTAAGATAAGCTCTATCATTATCCCCATTTTTCAGATGAGGCCATTGAGGCTCAGGTAAGTCAAGTTGCCAGGAGCTGGGAAGTAGCAAGTCTAAGTTCACATCCAGGTCTTCCAACTCCCAGTCTAACATTCTTTCCACCTACCCACAGCCTTCAGCACCCAGTGGCCATAGACCACAGCAAGAGATACTGAGGACCTCCCAAAGTGAAGCATGAGGGCACCTGCCCCTCCCAGCCAGTCCTGCCTGCCCTGCTTTAACCTCCTTCAAGTACTCATGGACTGTAAATGATCAACATGAATCACCATTCCTGCAATGGGCTCCTCTCCCATGTGACTAATTTTTACAGCATCTTTAAGATGAAATAGACTGCCATATTTATAAGGGAATAAACAGAATTAGCAACTGATATTTTGCTTATTACTTGCCCTTAAAAACTTTTTACCTCCCAGACAAAAATGTTCATGCAGAATAGGAAACTACTTGAATATGTAATTCACTAAACCAAAACCAAAGTTTGATTGAAATAATTTTATTTCTCATCAGTTGGGGCTACATAGTTATTATGTTTGCAGTAAATATGCATAATCATATTATTAATAATAGTAATAGCTAATATTTCCTGGGCACTCACTATGTGCCAGATATTGTTCAAGGTGCTTTACATGTACTGACTCAGTTCATCCTCACAGCAAAATGGAGGGTGGGTACTATTATAATCCCAGTTATAAAATGAAAAAGTGAGGTACAGAGAGGTTAAGTAAACAGCTCAAGGTCACAGAGCAGGTAAGGGAAGGACATAGGCATGAATCCCAGTTTTCTGACACTCATTGAATAAGCGACAGCTGCCACAGACACTTGCCATTCTCCACCTTGGAACTGTAATCATTTAACTTGGAGTTTTAACCATTAAACAGTAATTTGTCTCATGCTAACACATAAACACTTAGGCTACATAAAATACAAGCGTCTTTGAATCACATCAATTCATTTATCCCATGAACCAAGGGCCATGATTCCACTGTTTTTCCCATTTATATCTATTTTGCAGATACAGACATAGAAACCGAAAATAAAAGTAAACTGAAAGAGCAAAGATGCTATCTTTCTAGCCTACAGATTATCAAAGGCATTTCTGAGAGGCAAGAAAATACAGAGATTTTCTTCAGGGAAGAACGGGTCCCAAATCCGTGTGTCAACCATACAATCAAAGTTACCATTGAAATGTCCCTTTGCACCTTCAAAGAGTATGGCATACAATATTCATTGCATGCAACCCTGTACATGAACACATATGTAAATACGCAATGCATACAGCAATGTACAGAATAGAGTACACATGCAAAAGAGAGGTACTTTGACTCCACTTTAGAGAAACATGCTTATTAAATGATACACGTAGTGAAATCTGCGCAAGTTGGAACTAAAGCCAGAGAAATGCAGCTAGTAGGGAGTTTTATTCTTCACTATTTCTGCATGAAATGCATCTGTATCTTCATCATTTTTGCAATACTACCCTTGTTCATCCAGGCCAATCTGTTAAGAGAATACATTCCGTGATCAAGGCAGCACCTCAAAGTTTGCTTTTAGGTGTGCAAAATAAATTCACAGAGACCCTCTTGATGAGGCTGCCTTTGCACAGCAGTTCGCCAATGACTTCGTGCAAGAAGAAGCCCATGCAGCATAATAGAAAACGCGAATCCAGCAGCACGCAAGATGAGCTGCAAATGCTGGGCAATTGATTAGCAAGGCGGTGCTGCTGCAGAGAGGCCTCTCGGCGATCCTTTTCATAAGGTGTCTAAAATTGAATGAGGGGAAGAGTTAACAAAATGCAGGATAGAGCCCTGGCTCATTTTACAACTAATTCAGTTTCTCCCATTGTTAAGTACACCAACAAAAACTCCTTCAGAAACAAAGATAAATACACAAAGCTGGCTGAAGATAATTTTCAGAAATATCTTTTTCCCTTAATAATTAACATTTTAAACCAAGCTATAAAGGAAAAAAAATCAAGGTAATTTTATTTCTTACTACCTGGGGCTACACAGTAATTATGGAAATGGCAAGGAATTTGTCACTTTGAGTAAGCATAAGTGTATCAAATAATTTGATTAAATAAAATATGGTTACCTTAGTCATCATAGTAATTTGACAAGGACTTCAAAAATGTCTCTCTCTGTTGAAAATGTCAACAGACAGTTTCCTCAGCTGTCTGCTTCTGGGTTGAATATGCAAAAACTCATCTTCAAAATGATGTTTCTTTAGGAAAAAAAAGGAATAACAAATCTAGCAGTTTCACCTCACCCATTAATTGCAAGCCCACTGACTGTTCTCAAGCTGAAAAAGTGTGACTACAAAGCAGTGAGACAGAGCCTCATTAACCACACTCAGTCATCGATGTCATTATTTTGTCACCACAACCTCAAACTTATTTTTCTATAACTCTAAATAGGGAAATGCCTACCCCTTCTTCATAGGAACACCCTTGGTGCCCCACCCAGGAAACTAGACTGGCCTTTTTTCAGTTTTCAACCTGAGGAAATTCGAATGTATTTGTATGTATGCCTCAATCTAATCATCTAGAGGTGTCAGAGGTTTTAATTTCCTGTACACACCCTTATCTACTCCAGTCCTCAGTAATTTGATACCACACAGAAACCTCTATAAGCAGGGCTACCCTCAGCAAGTGGCTTAAAACATTTTAGGGGGTCTCTGCAAAGCACCAATAAGCACAGGCCAAATGACTTTCTCTCCATGCAGTTCTCATATGCCTGCATCTTCTCCAACCAGTCCAAGACTTAAGCACATGTTACATCCTTGCAAACAGGACTGGAGTCACTCGAAGCCAAAACCCAAGTAGAAGAAAATTAAATTGCATTCTCCGTTCCATACAAAATGACTATCAAAGTGAGCAGGCCTCTCCTCTTATGCTGCAAAAATTATTTCATAGCCAGTTAGGAGGTTTAGGTGACTATGATGGACCATCCCTGTGACTATTGGCTTATCTGAAGCATGGTTTCCAGTGAAGACGTTTGTAACTGTAATAGATTTCAGAATCCACAGTTGGCCCAGGTTGTACCTGGGTTACTTTATCTAGATCACTGAGTCTAGCTTTCAGGATCAGTGTCTTTCTGTACTCCCTGACACCAAGGCAAAAGTTGCAGGTCCCCAGCCTAGTCAACAATTGATGGCCTTCTTACATACAATACAGTTTTCTCTTGAGTTTCCTCCCTGGGCAGGTTCTTGGTGGAAAACTAACACATGCATACATACACACACACACATACACACACACACATTTTCTCTCTCACACACACACACAGACACACAAACACACACACACACGAGTCTTCCCTCTCAAAGTTGCTTCTTAAATCACAGGCAACCTTCTGCTTCAGTTCTGCAGTTGGGAAGCCTACACTAGTGTCATTCAGGACACTGGGAAATTTGTCTTTTCAGAAAAAATAAGCAAATGAAACTGCAAAATTTTAAGGCACCTTGCGAGATGAAATAAGAAGGTGGACTCTGGGAATCTAATAGGAAATAATGTCGTTGGCATAGAATTTGTTATCACTCTCCTCTCTGTGAAAGGGAGCATTGCTGGCACTGTCCCAAGGCAAGCCCTTCCTCAGGTATCTGGAAATGCCTCATTAGAGGGGCAGGCTGATTGCCAATGTAAAGATCACACATAACGCACACTTAGCACGTGGATCCTGCCCTGTGGTCCCCTACAGGGTCTCAGGTTTCCTAAGAAAGCCACGATGAATTAAAAGGAAGAAATCTGCCTTTCCTGCAAACAGCCTGCAATATTTCATTCTCCAATTATCCACAGAGAAGTCTTGCATGGCTGAAGGAGCAAACTTTTTTTCCCCATCTCCCAAATAACAGATGAAGAGAAAACTCTGAAGTGGCCCAGAAGAGCAAAGCCCACAGCAAGCTGAGTCAGTCAACCCTGACAAGCCAACTATTTATTTTCATGAGGCTCCGATGGCAAGGCAAAGACGAGGGCAGCCGGGCAAAGCAGAGCCCTTAGAGCCTTATGCCTCCACTCCTAGTAATCAAAATGAATTCAATTTCCTAGGCCTGTCCTCTCCTGGGCCTCCAGCTGCTTTCTGCAAGTCACCTGTTGACTCCTGTTACCCTACCCCACCCAACCAGGCTTTCCATCAGCTAAGGCTAGAAGTGCCAGGATGCCACCACCAGGTGGACCAAATTCCTCCTCTGCCTGTCACTCCCCTGTTCTGGGATTAAAGTCAACCTCCTATCTCCTGGGGCCAGCCCTGCCTCCAGAAGTCCACCACTCCAGGAGTACTCGGCTTCTTAACTTTCTAAAGGAGCTAGGTCATTCATCTAGTTGCAGCCCGGCTTCATTTCTTTGTCAAATCCTTAGATCACTGCAACCGAAAAATAGTAAGCCCGTGCTTTTATCATTCCTGGGGTGAAAAGTTCTGTTGGTGTTTGCCACACATGAATAATGCACTCTACTGATCAAAACTGGTTTGAGGCAAACAAACCGTTAAACTGGAGGCAGCTGTTGATATACTAATTACCTCCTTTTAAACATAAACCCGGTTAGGTATTATGTACTTTGCATATGTCACAGTACAGACCCACATATATTTTATTAATGTGTATTTGCATCTCTGTAATACATGTACTTAAATATTTTAACAGTCAAATTCCCCCTAAGGAAAGGCTGATAAACTGACTCCCAAAACACAATTATCCCCTATCCCTCAAATTCCAAGGGCCAATATGTACTGTCTGCAACTGCATATTATAACTATAGGCACAGTAAGTGTTATTTTATAGAACAGAAAACAAGGTGTGCTTTTGACTACAGGGTTCACTTGCAGTCTACAAGTTACAAATGCACAAGACAGAGACCGGGACGTAAACGCTTTTCGTCTCAGAAGGAGCAACAGAAATGTATTTGATTTTCAAAAGCCCTGAAATTGTCACCCCAGGAACAGAGCTGAGTTTGAAGACCTTCTCTCTCACAACCACCTAACTTACTTAACACCGGAGACCAAGAACTGCTTGTATTTCCCCTTAACAGTGAGCTCTGAGCCTTAAGAGATAGTTTATGAATGGTATAGAACCCCCAGCGTCTGGCCCTCATTAACTTTACCCCAAGGCCAGGAATGAGGGATTAATCATAGCATCAGGATACGCGTGGTTCTATCTCTAGATGTGGTTATTCAATGGCCAAAATCTTGTCCAATTCTATCTCCATCAAACTTGCTCAGGAATACTCAAAGTCTATGACATTTGATTCCAGTTGCGGGTCAATAGCCAAGTAATGATTTAACACTATAAACTCTAAAAAATTTTTTCCCGTTTAGACAGGACTGTACTCAGGTGTGGAAGCACGCTCCCTGGAACTCAAGTTGGGACCACCTGAGGAGGGGAGGCAAAAGCGACAAAGTAGGTACCTGACAGTGCTGAGTCATTACAAGCTGTTTCCTCTGAAATGTGATGCACCCATGGGCCCTCTGAGCATTAACATCCCCTTTCTGGAGGCAAATAAAATACATATTCATTGTGCAAAATGGTGCAACCTTCTGTGGGCGACAGACCACGATGGGGAATTTAGCACTAAGAGTGGATAGCAGGAACTACACAAACTCGCAGCTGCTCTCTAGGTACCGTAACTTTATCGCAGACGCTGAAAGAGGGCTATAGGGATGCCGGGTGGGAATAATCCCCCTGCAGCCCCGACTCAGGTCAGGGCCACACTAGGGAGCATTTTACTCTAAGCTGTTATATCCCCCTGTAATTGGCGGATGTAGAAAGCGCCCGGAGAAAATGATGCATAATAGATTTGTTCTCGAGGAGGATGCAATGGAGAGTAGAGGACGCAGGATGCTAACTGGTTTTTCTTCCCATGTGCGGGTCACCTGCAAACCCCGATTGCTTTCCTCTCCAAGGAGAGCCCTGAAGTCACCGTCTCGCTCGGCTCTTAAGCGGGTGAGAGGAATAGTTTTACGCCCACCTGCCCGCCGCCTCTCGTCCCCCAGCACCCCCAGCCCCAGCAGGGCGCGCGCGAGCTGCTACCGGCATCAACGGTCCCGCCCGCTACCCGCTCGCTGGCAGCCCCGGCCGGCAGCTCCCCCGGCGGCCGCCTCTGAACCACTCGCCAACCTCCACGCCGGACCGAGGTCATGCCCGCCTGCCCCCAGCGCCGGGCGGCCCCCTCCTCGTGCCAGGCGGCCGTTCGGGAGCCGGGCTGGGGAAGGGGCCCACGGCGGAGTTGGCTCAGGGACTCACCAGGTAGGCGCCCACCGTGCCCTGCGCCAGCATCAGGGCGCACTCGGACACCAGGAATATCTTGATGTTGGAAAAGCAGGACACCTTCTTTTTCTTTTTCTTGTTCCTCTGCGCCTCGTCCCCCTGCAGCTCGCCGCTCCGGCCGCCGCCCGACGAGCCGCCCGGCTTCTTCCCCTGCATCCTTCCCCCGCCGCCGCCGCCGCTGCCGCTTTCCCGCTCGCCCCGGGTGTCGGGGCCGCTGCCGGATGGGGGTGCGCGCCTCGGGGCTGCGTGCTGTCCCCGCCCCGGGCTCGCGGCTGCCGCCCCCGTCCTGCCGGGGCTGGAGAGGTGGAAGGCACAGCTCCTCGCCGCCGCCGCCGCCGCGCTCGCCCCTTCCTCCTCCTCCTCCCCCGCCTCCGCCCTCCCCTCGCCTCCTCCTCCGGCTCCGGCTGTGCCAATCACAGGGGCTCCTCGCGCCGCCCGCCGCCGCCGCCGCCGCCTCGCCTCCCGCGACCGCCCGCCGCTGCCATCGTCCGCTTCTCCTCGCCCGCCGGCCGCGCCTGCTCTCACCCCCTCAACCCCAGCCCCAGCCCCAGCCCCAGCCCGGAGGCCTGGGCCTGGGCCGCCGCTGCGTGCCCTCGCCGCGCCGCTCCCCGCTGCCGGTGCGCCCCCGGGGAGGGACGGGAGGCGGGCTTGGGACGCGGAGGGCGGCCCGGCGGCCGAGGCGGGGAGGGTCCGGCTGCCGGGAGAACTGGGGAGACCGGGAGTCCTTGCGGAGTACGG
The DNA here is from genome assembly GCF_008728515.1 of Papio anubis. Lineage (NCBI taxonomy): Eukaryota > Metazoa > Chordata > Mammalia > Primates > Cercopithecidae > Papio > Papio anubis. Next base: position 97,177,720 of record NC_044982.1, read on the forward strand.
GGGGTGCCCCTGAGGGAGGGAGGCGGCGCCCGGCCCCTAGGTGGCGCTGCGGGTCACGGGGCCCCGCGGCGGAGACTGGCGGCTCTGCGCCGGGCGCGGAGATGGGGTGCGGAGGCGCCCCCGCGGGGCTCGGACCCGGCGCTCGGGAACCCGGATGCCCAAGCCTCAGAGGGCAGGCTGTTCCCAGGAAGGGAGAATCCTGACTACCCAGGAAGGGTTTGGCGCGCGCTCTTCTCCGCCTGGGGATTTCTGGGGACAGATGTTATGCTCTGGGCCTTGGGGAGGTGCCAGAGGTCAGAGCTGCTTGAGGCTTCTGCCGCCTGCCGGTTTCTGCCCCAGCTCTCCCTGACCACAGAGGGTGTTGAAAAGGCCCCAGACCGAAAAGAGAGAAAGGGGAAGTTAGAGGAATACGTCGGGAGCCCCACGGACTGTTGGTGCCCCAGCCTCAGTGTCCAGGCGCTGCAAGATCGCCGCGGCCCTCTATCCGCCCAGGGCCCAGTGGCTGGAGCGCACAGAAAGCGGCCAGCCACAGGCCTGCTGGGTCCCCACCCTCCCCTGGCTCTGTGGCCCTGGCCACCATCCTCGGCCTTGACCTGAATGCCTGACCCATGGCAGCCGCTCCTAATTACTCCCCACTCTCACCGTTACCAAGGAGGGTGGGCCACAGGGCACTACCAATAGGATCTGCTAGTTGTCAACTGCAGCGTTTGGAAGCTGAGAGAAAAGCTCAGAGGACTGGACAGGTACCAGGAAACAGCACCTTCCACCTGGGCCACTGGGGGACTCAAGGAATCATTTAAAATGTTTTCCTTAATAAGTGTGTCAAAGGAAATGACCCACTCTCCCAGGCTCCTGTGTCTAAATGCAGGCTCAACTTCAAAACTGAATAGCAATGAACCCTACCATATTTTTCCTTTCTCCCGAAGAACTTGAATGAGAATAGAGGGTGTAATGGTGGAGGTGTTGTTTTGCCATGGCATTTAAATATAAACTGCTTCATCCTTCTGTGGCTCCAGACATGATCTCACCCAGGTTTGGTGTCGCTTTGAGATGCCCCCACCTTGTCTAGGCCACGTCCTATCTGAATTGGCGCCCTCCACAGAAGTCTCTTCCCATTTTCCCCACTTTCTGAATCACTGGCCACACCATTCCCGGCCAGTCCTATAATGAGAATCCTTACTGTCCCCTCCTTTCTTCCCCACACCCTCCCATTACTCGGAGCCAACTTTTCTACAGAATCTTTATGTCCCCTCTTTCCCTCCCCATCACTTTGCATCATGGGGTACCTCCCCACTTCCTCCTGAGAAGACCCTTGACAAGCTAGCTCTGTTCCCTGCCTCTGTGATGATGAGCTGCAAAGCTGAGCTGAGACTTTACTTGTCTATAAATGGTGACCCCATTGCTAATGAAATGTGCAGAGTGCATTATAGTCTTCAACTCTTATTTACGTTCTTTGTACTAAAAAAAAGCTAATGTTTACTGTGTGCTTATTATGGCCAGACACCATTCTCAGTGCTTCAACCGCATTTACAATGTAAGCCTCACAACAATCCTCTAAACCGGATACTGCTATTAGCCTTGTTTTACAGATGAGACAACTGAGGCCTAGAAAGGTTAACCTGATCAATGTCACTTATCTAGTAAATGGCCAGGCAAGTCTTTGAAAACCAGGGTGTCTGCCATCATAGCCCAGGTTCTTTATAACTACATACATATTATCTCATTTATCACCCAGTGTGGTTTGTCTCGTGGGGAGGCTGGGACTTATGTTGTTCCTCTTTTATAAAGCTAGAAAGGGACAGAACTTGCCTCCATGTCCAGCCCCTTTTTTTTTTTTTTTGAGATGGATTTCACTCTTGTTGCCCAGGCTGGAGTGCAATGGTGAACTCTCGGCCCATGGCAACTTACACCTCTCAGCGATTCTCCTGCCTCAGCCTCCAGAGTAGCTGGTATTACATGCATGTGCCACCACGCTCAGCTATTTTGTATTTTTAATAGAGACAGGGTTTCTTAATGTTGGTCAGGCTGGTCTTGAACTCTGACATCAGGTGATCCACCCACCTCAGCCTCCCAAAGTGCTGGGATTACAGACATGAGCCACCACACCCGGCCAGCCTTTTTTGTTCTATACCACAATGCCTCATGTACACACTGAGAAAGGCACCAATTTTTTCAGCTTAACCATTTATTTTAGATTAAAAAATTAGCTGTCTTTAGAGAAATCACACACTTTTGCTGCCAGATAAAGGATTTCGGATTAGGGTTGTAGATTCTTCCTATAATTAATGGTAAGCAGCCATGAAAGTAATCCTGTGCCTGAAGCCTTAAGAATCGTTAAAGTCAGCCTCAGGGAAATTAGGCTGCAGCCTCACAACAGTCAGAAAGAAGGAATTTAACAAGTTCAACTCCCTTCCTTCTTTGCTCATCCTTTATTTACTTGTAGATCAGGGCTCTAGAGATGATAAGGTGGGTTTATGAGCACCAGGTGCTTCTGCTTGGCATTCCCCTAGCCCAGTGTGCAGACAGAGGAAGCAGCATAAAAATAGTAAACACGCTTGTATCAGTACAGCACGTTAATGCTTATGAAGTACTTTCTACATTCTATATCTCAGCTCACAACAGGGAGAGCTGGTCTTATTAGCCCCATTTTTTCTCAAAAGAAAGGACAGCAGGTTGGTTTTGGGAGCTCACCACCAGCAGGTGGCAGGAATTGAGTCTACATTTGCCACCCCAAATTGGTGGGAGTGAGAGGTGAAGCCAGCTGGACTTCCCCGGTCGGATGGGGACTTGGAGAACTTTTTTGTCTTACAAGAGGATTGTAAAACACACCAATCAGTACTCTGTAGCTAGCTAGAGGTTTGTAAAATGCACCAATCATTGCTCTGTAAAAATGCATCAATCGGCACTCTGTAGCTAGCTAGAGGTCTGTAAAATGGACCAATCAGCAGGACATGAACGGGGACAAATAAGGAAACAAAAGCTGTCCCCCTCCCCCCGCTCCCCCCCCACGCCCGCCCCAGCACACTGTGGAAGCTTTGTTCTTTTGCTCTTCACAATAAATCTTGCTGCTGCTCACTCTTTGGGTCCCTGCCACCTTTAAGAGCTGTAACACTCCCCATGAAGGTCCACAGCTTCATTCTTGAAGTCAGCCAGACCACGAACCCACCGGAAGGAACCAACTCTGGACACAGGAGCACCAAGGAGGAAGGGAGAGAGGTAGAGGGGGTTTAGCACTTCCATAAACTGCAGTGCCCCCTCCAAGGAGCCTCTGAAATAGTTGACACTCGTGAGCAGCAAAGCCAACAACTTAAACCCCATTAAAGGCCTCAACTGGGCTTCCTTAAATGTTGCCTTGGAGAAATGCTGTAACCACCACTTGCACTGGCCCTTTTTCATTCATCTCTCCCTCTAGCGGTGGGTGGTGAATTTAGGAACAGGTCGGTATTATGAATGACTCTAGAACCTTTATGATTATTTCAGCCTCTCAACTACTTTCTGGACTAGATGACTTTTCAAGATGAAAATATTGCTAGCTAAGGCTGTGGTTCCATGATTCCTTACTTTGCTGGCTACTAGAGGTATTCCAAACATTGAGAAGCCAAGTAATGTTAAAATCTGATGTAGGGAAGCAAAAAAGAAAGTGGGGCGACTTGGGAAGATAAACTGGCTTTTGGTTCGCAAGATATTAATAAGCTATAGGTAAATGCTTAATGATTAGGATTTGAAGAACTTTTCTCCTTCATTTTAGAGAGGACCCTCTGTTCATTTTGGTAGGAGAGAAGTGGGTTAACTATATGGTCGTGGAAAAAAACAACAATATCTTCCTCTGTTACTGGGCTGTGGAAGATTTCCCAGCAAGCAGCTTCAATGTAATTCAACACAATGAGAAATTGTTGTTCAAGTAATTCACATGAAGCATCTTTTGCCAGCTACAATTTCGTTCACAGGCAAATACAAAGTTGAAAAATAAATGCAAAGAATGATTTCTGATTGTCACTGGGATGGAAAATAGATGCTTAGATTCTCACCCTGTGGATTTTTTTTTTTCTGAAAATGCACCAATCATATATTTTGTCCAACCAAGGATAGAATTGGGGCTAGGCCAACTTCTTTGGCTTGAAACTAATATTTGGGCTGAGTTGAAGCTTATTTTCTTTTTCTCAGAGTTTTTCTCTCCCCACCCCCATTTTCCAATTAGCCTGATCCATATGCCTTTCTACCAAATAGCCTCTGTTTGCTACTTACTATGTTCATAGTTTCATGTTGTAAATTATATCTCTTAATTTGAACGTGCCCTAAAGCTCAGCAAAGAAGTGAAAAGGATAAACATCAATGTAGATACAATTCTAAAAAATGGTGAATTCAAGTGGAGAAACAGAAAAAAGAAAGAAGAAAATTAATGGAAATAGAAAGAATCGATATGACAAAACCAGGGTTTTAGGAATGTGTTATATTTACGGAAAATGAGTTTTGAGGTAAAGGAGAAAGAAGAGAGATAATAAATATTTCCCAATATTAGTACATTTGGGGAGATCATCATTTGCTACTTCTGTTGATATTCATATAAATATAATTTGTTTATCCACATAGACTGTTAGCTTCTTAAGGGTATAGAAAGTGTTTTACTTTAAAAATAAAGGATCGGCCACATTCACGCCTGTAATCCCAGCACTTTGGGAGGCCAAGGCAGTTGGATCACCTGAGGTCAGGAGTTCAAGACCAGCCTGGCCAACATAGCAAAAACCCATCTACTAAAAATACAAAATTTAGCTGGGCGTGGTGGTGAGCATCTGTAATCCCAGTTACTTGGGAGGCTGAGGCAGGAGAATTGCTTGAACCTGGGAGGCAGAGGTTGCAGTGAGCCGAGATAGTGCCATTGCACTCCAGCCTGGGTGACAGAGTGAGACTCCATCTCAAAATAATAATAATAATAATAACAATAATAACAAGGATCATTTATTCTCCTCAGTGCCCATCAGGCCTCGTGCCAAGAAGCTTAATACCTCTGATTAGGACAGAAGAGACCCAGAAAGTGTCAATGTTTATAGAAAACTTCCTTCCAGTCATTCTCCCCAGGGACCCTCCTCTCCATCCTCTGTGCAACTACACACACACCTTTCTTGCAGCAAAATTTGTCCCCACGAGCCCCTTTCCCGGACACAATGGCTCATCCTCTCTCTCGGAGGAGGGCTTTCCCAGCTTTGCTCCTCGTCTCTGAAAAATGCACACAAACCTTGATATTTGGAGAGTGGGTACTGCTACGGTAGGCAAATGACATGAGCCAGCACTGGAAACCAGGTGAAGGCCCAACAGCATTTCCACAATGGAAGCATGAGGGATAGCGATTATCATGAGTTCGTGAGTTCCAAGCTCAGCAGAAAGTGGTCACAGCTGTCTGCCCTCCTGAGGGGTAGTGGGTGCCAGGCCTGTGTACCTCAAGTGGGCATGGTGCAATCAGTGCATTAACCCTTGGACTGATCAAAGAAAAAGAAGAGTTTCTGGAGAACATACAAGGAGGTCATGAAAAAAAATCTCCAGGATGTAGGATGCCACTACAGAGAAAGAAAACTTAAATTAAGAGCATGGGTTATAGAGACATCATATACCAATGGGAGAAAGATAAAAAACCTCTGCTCAGGATACATTTGTTTCCTGCACCCTAGCTTCCTTACGCTGCCTCCTTGCCATTTCTCCAGACATACTCCTCTCCCATACTACAGCAAGTAGGAGGGTTGAGGAGTGAACAAACAGAACGAGAAGTCTGTCCAACCTTTGATGACCTGTTATGAGTGGAACTGTATCTCCCCCAGAATTCATACGTTTCAAACCCAACCCCCACTACCACAGAATGTGACTCTATTTGGAGACAGGGCCTTTAAAGAGGCAACCAAGGTGAAACAAACTCATATGGCTCCAATCCAATAGGACTGTATCCTTATTAGAAGAGATGAGGACATAGATACACATAGAGAGATGACCACGTAAGGACACAGGTGGAAGGCACTTATCTGCAAGCCAAGGGGAGAGGCCTCAAAAGAAACCAAACCTGCCAACACCTTGATCTTGGTCTTCTAGTCTTGAGAATGGTGAGAGAACACATTTCTGTTGTTTAGGCCTCCCAGTTCGGCAGCCAGAGCAGACTAATATATAACCGTAACCCTCTCCCAGCCCTTCACACACCTTGTACGCCTTCTGTGCTTAATCACATTTCCTTGAGCTCACCATGCAGTCTCCTCCTCTAAACACTTGCACAGGCTGTTCCCTCTGCTTGGAATGTCCTTCCCTCCCCCTTTCTTCAGCGGGCTCACACCTACTAATATCTTAAGATCCAGCTAGTGTCACCACCTCCAGGAAGTCCTCAGAGAATACTCTCTAACTGCCTTCTGACTCCCTCCCACCTGCTTCCCCTTTCCACCTGAGCCAGCCTCTGCACAACCTAGCATGGATCCTATTGTGGAGAGCTCTCACTGTGCTTCTCCCTCATTAGCCTTTGGTTGGTGTCTTTCATTTCCATATTTTTGCCTCCTAAAAGAGCCAAGCTCAGAGTGGCCAGTAACTGTGAGGGAGAGAACAAACAAGTGAGGACACAAGAAGAAGAAACCCTTCCTCACTGGAGCTGCCCAATAGGTATGGGACAGGAGAAAATGGCAAGAAGAGCCCATAAACATTAGGAGGAAAGGAGAAAAGGGACATGGTATTGACGGTAGCTATAAGACTGCACCTAGCCAGGCAGGAGGTGAGAGCAAGAGGGATTGCCTAGAGCCTGACTACTCAAAGTGTCTCCCTGGGTAGCAGCACAGGTATTAAGTGGGAGGGAGGGAGAGACAGAGGGTGAGGGGGAGGAGGAGAGGGAGGGGGAGAAGGGGAGAGGGGAAGAGGAAGAGAGGAAGAGAGGGAGAGAGGGAGAGAGGGCGACAGGGAGACAGGGAGAGAGGGAGAGGGGGGAGAGAGAGAGAGAGAGGAGACTCTCAGCCCAGATATGCTGAATCAGAATTTAAAGTTTAACAAGCTCTGCAGGTGTACATCATGACTTGAGAAGAATTGGCTTGGAATGGTATCAAAAGAAACCTAGAGTTAGACAATTTTTGTATTTTAGTATTTATATTCATTGCCCTTTTTTATTGTATTTGGGGCTTTAGAAAAAAGGACTAAGAGGAACAATTGTCTCTAAAGATGACGCTGGTTATTTTCATTCTCCGGGAATCCTCACACCGTGGAGTCCCGCAGGGAGGGAGCATAGACGACTAATAACATGGCCAGGGAATGGGGGAGTGGAAGAGAGGAAACCTGCCTTTTTATTTTGTGTCTGACTGTTGTTTTGGCGGCATATCTGAATCTCAGAATGAAAGTTGAGATGCTGAGCTTCTGGATCATGATGGTTGCCTGGATTTCCCCCTCCTAACTTCCTTTACCCAAGAAAAATCCAAAGAGGCTGACAGGACATAAAAGGGCTGAAAACCCAGGATTCCCAACTATGGATGGTCAGTTTCTCAGGGAAATTACTCCTCACACAGGACACATGGGATGGCCAAGGAAGAGGAGTGCCTACTTCCTCTCTAGGAAGAAGAGAGGAAGGTTCTACAGAGAGGATGCTGGGTGGTTCCCCAACCAAAAATCCTGACGGTCACCTCCTGGCTGCCCGAGGATGGCATTCTCACCTTGCTGAATCTGTCTGTGCAATTGTAACTCCCAGAAAGGCGCAATGAGCCTCGGTGAAAGGGGTGGGTGGTTGCAGAGTATGCCCTGGGATATAAAGTAATATAAGTGGGAATAAGGATGGGAAACTTTTAAAAAATTATCTACTGCTGAGTAACAACCCACCCCAGAACTTAGTGGCTTAAAACAATACGTATTTTGCTCAAGAAATCTGCAGTCAGTACAGGGCTTAGGAGGGAGAGCTGGACTCTACTGTCAGCTAGGATCATCTCATTTGGCACCTGGCACCTGGGCTACAAAGACAAACAGCTGAGGGTCAGAATAGCTGGGCTTCTTTGGACATCTGTTTGTGGGCTCATCCTGATCTCTCCAGCATAACAGCCTCAGGGCAGCCAGACTTAATGCATGCATGCTCTGGGCTCCCAGTGTACCTGCCTCAGAGAGGAGGCCATGTGACTTTCATAGAACGTGACTTTCATAGCCTCAGAAGTCAGCCGTGTTAGTTCTGCTGCGTCCTGTTCATGGAAGCAGTTACAAAATTCCATCTGGACTCAAGAGGAGAGAACACAGACTTCACCTCTTGGTGAAGGATGTTCGATGTCACTTTGTTAGAAGAACCAAGGAATGAGGTATATATTGCAGTGGCCATCTTTGGAAAATACAATCTGCCAGATACATTGAGAGCTCTGTGTCTTGGAATCAGAGCTTCCCATGCACTGTTTCAGGCCACAAAAAGACTATGGAATGTTTCAGAGTATTTAGTAATGAATTCATCTTTCATTTACAAAGAAACAGGGAAGCAAGAGGAATTCATGTCATGGTGTAATGGTACACATTGCTAGCTAGGCACCATAGCTTGCTCTCCAGTTAAACATTTAAGAGGAAGATTCTGGCAGATCCAGAGTACAAACAATTTGGACAGCGATTTCCCTTGTTGGAGAGGGAGTAAGTGCATATGTGTTGGGGGATGGTATAAAGATACATTGAGTCTATGAAAAATATTCTGTAACATATAGCAGGAGACTCGCTAGACCAATGAGGCAGAGAAAAATCATGCCTGTTTAAGGAAAAGCTAACTGCATAAAACAGAAAAAAGATTTAATCTTGCTTTTTCTGTGTTCTTAATACTAGGCAGTATGTGCTTTCTGAAGTAAGAATGAAATTGATGAAAAAGGTGACACTTGAGATTCTGAGATTGAAAGGGAAACTGACATGTAAGAATTGAATTCAGGTAAACTAAAAATAAAATTGTGGAATCAAAATTCAATTCTGATGAAGTGAAGACCAGAATTGAAATTACAAAAAGCCAAATAAATAATATAGAAAACAAGGTAGAGAAGTTTTCTATCGATGCAGAGAAAAGAAACAAAAAATGATGACAGAAAAGATAGGTAATTTGGTCGATCAAAAATAAGACTTACTCTATGGATAAGAAGGACCCAAGGCAAGTATAACCAGAACAAATGACGTTGCTTTAACATGGAGAAAAATGGAAGAAAAACTTGAGCTAGAAAAAAAAAATGTACAACTTAAAATACTGCACCATGTTCAGGGCAAAATTAAAGATGTACTCAGACATAATCTAGCAAATTTGTTCAAATGGAAAAGATTTTAAAATATTCTACAAACATCCAGACAAAACAAATGTTACTTATGATAAAAATGAGAATAGGCTGAATTAAGGGTACAGCACGAGACTAGATGCCACATGAGAAACGAATAAAGTCTGAATGGTACTAGAAAGTGCTTATGACTCAAACTGAAATGTTAATTTGCAAAGAAAACAAAAAGAGATTCTTAGATATTCTAGTCAAGGGTTCAAAAAAGATACCACCCATGCACTTTTCTCGAAAAAATTAAAGAAACGTTCCAGTGAAACAACATGTTAAAGACAAAAACTCAATAGCAAAAATGAGTTCAAAAGAATTGTGATAACCCAGCTAAACATACTAAATTAAGTTTTAAAAATGTCGTAAATAAAGTACAGTTGGAAATTTTTCTTGAGATAGAATAAAAGTGATAAATAGGTCCATAATTCTAAATGTCATTGGCGAGAATGGAGGAAAAGGAGTGTATGTGGGAAAGAAGAGTATGAAATTCTTCATCTTGTAAAGAGTCAAAAGTTATATCATTCATGAATTTGATGATTAGAGAATGTATGCATTCAAGTGTGATCTTAAAAAACAGAATTTGGGCTAGGCGCAGTGGTTCACACCTGTAATCCTAGCACTTTGGGAATGCCGAGGTGGGCAGATCACTTAAGGTCAGGAGTTCAGGACCAGCCTGGCCAACATGGTGAAAACCTGTTTCTGCCAAAAATACAAAAAATTAGTTGATCGTGATGGCACACGCCTGTAATCCCAGCTACTCGGGAGGCTGAGGCAGGAGAATCATTTGAACCAGGGAGGCAGAGGTTTCAGTGAACCGAGATTGCACCACTGCACTCCAACCTGAGTGACAGAGCAAGACTCCATCTCAAACAAACAAACAAACAAAAACTGAATTTGAAGAAGTCAAAGAAAAATACATACTTATAGAAATGGGGAAAATAAAAACCAAGAAAAATGTTAATACATGTTGAGTATCCCTTATCTGAAATGGTTGGGGCCAGAAGTGTTTTGGATTTGGGACTTTTTCAAATTGGGGAATATTTGCAGAGTGTATGCCAGTTGACCATCTTTAATCTGAAATCCTGCAGTGAACACTTCCCTTGAGGGTCATGTTGGTGTTCAAAAACTTTCATATTTTGGAACATTTTGGATGTTTGGGTTAGGGATGCTTAACCTTTACCAGGGGGAAAAACCATATAATATAATGGAAAACATCACAGACTTTTGAGAGAGATACTTATTTTGGTTCACACACTTCCTAACTTTGGTCTTAGGGAAATTAACTTATCTACTTAAAATCTGAGTTTTCTTGTTGGTAAAACTGGAAAAAACGTACACTTCCTAGGGTACTTGTGGGGATGGATTATCTAAAGAACATTGTTCAGTGTTTGGCCCAATTATGATTTGATAAATGAGTAGTTGTAATTTGTTGCCATCATTGTTTTTTTTCATTATCATTATAAAATATTAAAAATACTTGCATCTCCCTGTGTGTCTTTTCCTCAGGGAAGCTGTCCTGGCTTTGTTTTATGAACGCACTCCTCAATTGTATCTGACATTTTTAAATTCTTTGATTTGTATCCTGTTCTAGATTTCTGATCAATTCCACAGACTTGATTTTTATAATGCTTCTTTCTTTACCCATGATTAATTGTGAGTTTTTACTCATTTTCTTGCCTGCAACTGATTTCTGTGTCAGTGTTGAGACTCGGTTTCCCTGAGCCCTGTCTGAGCAAAATCACAGATACCCAGAATAATTACCCAGGATGGGAGGATAGCCAGTTATAACAATAAATTTAAGTGATTTATCTTCCTATATTTAAAATACTAAGACTTCAGGATTGGGCTAAGAAAATCCAACTATGACCTGCTCACAAGAAACCTATCCAAAACAAGGAGACACATATAAATAAAAAATTAAAGAATGAAGATTTACTAGAAAAATACAAAGAAAAAATAAAGGTATTAATGTTAACTTTATTCAAGACCGGGTACATAGCCAAAAATATTCAATAGAGCAAAGTACACGTAAAAATATAAAATCATCAGTGATACTTTATGCATTAAATATATAAATATATAAAACAAAGGTGTATAAGAAGAAATGGACAGAAAGCAATTGTTTTATGTGAGCCTTTTATGGAACTATTGCTCTTTGACAATAGGAAAAGACAAAATATATAAGTTTTAAATGATATGTATTATATATAATTAAAAGGTGTCTATAACAAAACCGATGAAAATAGAAAATATTTTCTAAAGATAAGCATAGAAAATGAACAAATTATTAAAAATAGAATTAGTAAAGTTAACATATGAATTCAAAAACTTTTTAACATAACTCTAGAGAATATATAAAGGTGAAGAGGAAAACTAAAATGTAAAAGTAGAAGACAAATATAAAAATAAACAGGAGAATTTTAACAAATACAAAAATATTCGTTAAAGCACAGTAGTGTTCATAACTTTGAAAAGTTGAATTAAACAGATATTTTCATGGCATAGTTTACCTAACCTTAAGAAAAAGGGTCATGAACTTTTAGAAGACATTCTGGAGATATACATGTACATGTATGTATTGTATTACTTCCAAAGATGTTTCATTTTCTGAAAATTTTACCAGTGATAACTTTCAGAATTTCAGAAAGACAGATAATACCATGTTATCTGATTTTTCTAGATATAAAAACAAAAGCTGAGTGTATAAAGATTCATTTTATGAAGTCAACATAACACTGATCTAAAATTGACAATAGCACAATCAAAAGAAAATAAATGCTATCATGATTTTGCAATGACATGTTAAAATATTGTGATGACATGATGAATAAATGTGCCAATCAAAAGATGTTATTTTTCTTATATGACATTGTGATTCTTAAATTTATATTAACAACAAGCAAAAAACTAAGAATGTATTGAAAAAGGAGAATCAGAGCATTTCAATTGTGTAGGCACATCCTACTAGGTATTAAAATATATCATAAGCAACTGCAACCAAAGCAGTATGGTACTAGCTCAGCAGCTGGTAGGCAGATTGATAGAACAGAGCAATGAACCCTGAAATAGATTCTAGTATGTATTCCAGCTTAAAGTAAGGACAACAAAAATGAGAAAGGCAGAGATTATTTCTCAAATGGTTAGGAAAATTGATTAACTCAAGTTATAGCTTTACTATCCAGCAGCCCAAGACAAAAACAACAATAACAGCAGATGGATTAAAGAACCCACACATAGACAAAAACATAAATAAATAACAAACTTCTGGAAAGGGAACGATATTCTAAGCATAAAAGCAATGTAAGTAATTACAAAGGAAAAGTTAGATAGAGCTTACTGTTAACACAGTTGAAAGTCCTTTACATCAAGGAACATGTTCACAACAATCAAATTACAAATTAGAAGAAGTAGTTGTAGTAACAGAGCAGAAAGATAATACTGAAAGAGTACATGAAGTACTCTTACAAATCAATTAACAAAATACTCCAAAAGACATGGGCAGAGTATCCTCACAGAAAACTTAAATACAAAATATAATTATCAGAAAAAAATGTTCACACACCTAATCAAATACTAATTAAAACAGTTACAAGATACATTTTATTCACTCATTAAAATAGTAAAACGTTTTTTAAAGAAAATTTTCTGTGCTGGTGGAAGTTTGAAAAGACTCCCTAAAATAAATTGCTGGCAGAAGTATAAGTCCGCACAAACTCTGTGAAAATTTATTTGGTACTATGTATATAGGTGTCAGAGGTGTTTGAACCGGAGCAACTCCGTATTGAATAGGGGCTTGGTAAAAAAAATGCAAAGACCTGTTGGACTGCATTCCTGGTAAGTTAAGCCATTCTTAGTCACAGGATGAGACAGGAGGTCAGCACAAGATACATAAAGACCTTGCTGATAAAACAGTTTGCACTAAAGAAGCCAGCCAAAACCCATTAAAACCAAGATGGTGACAAAAGTGACCTCTGGTGGTCCTCACTGCCACACTCCCACCAGTGCTATAACAGTTTACAAATGCCATGGCAACATCAGGAAGTTACCTTGTATGGTCTAAAAAGGGGTGGCATGAATAATCCACCCCTTGTTTAGCATATCATCAAGAAATAACCATAAAAATGGGCAACTAGAGCCAGGGACTGCTCTGTCTATGGAGTAGCCATTCATTCATTCCTTTAGTTTCTTAATAATACACTTGCTTTCACTTTACGGACTCACCTTGACTTCCTTCTTGCATGAGATCCAAGAACCTTCTCTTGGGGTCTGGATCCGGACCCCTTTCAGGTAATGGAGGTACTCAAATTATCATTTCCTTTGACTCAGTAATTTCCCTTCAGTGAATTTAATCTAAGAAAATAATCAGACACATGAACAAAAGTAAGTATAATGCTTTGCTTATTGTTCAATACTTATTGAATAATTGTTTATAATACTGAAAAATTTGAAAAACATGTTCATTAGTGGGAGGCTGGCAAAATTACCCTTTTAAGAAAAGACAGTATACAGTCATTTAAAAAATCTTTTCTAAAACTTTATGAAAGAAATGCTCTTAGTAAAATAAGTGACAAAAGGAGAATTTTGAATTATATGTAGGGTAGGATCCAGTTTTTGTTATGCATACAGACACATATTTAGGACAATGGGTTCTGGAGTTAGAATCAAAGTACCTGGATTTGAATCACAACTCACCACCTACTAGTTTAAGAACATGAATAATTTACATAACCTCACTAAGCCTCTGTTTACTCATCTTTAAAATGGTAATCATGAACCTGTCTCAGCTTGCTATTGTGAGGACTAAAGAGTTATTCAGTGTTAGGTGCCTAGTATACAGCCTGGCTCATACATGGCAAATTTTACATTCACATACATTGAGTTATCATTTGTGTGTGTGTGTGTGTGTGTGTGTGTGTGTGTGTGTATATATATATATGAGAATTACAATTTATAAAATTTTCCTTAGTATTAAAAAATGTATGCACATTTTATAATGCATTTTTGCCTAGGCTAATGGGCAGCCTTCAACAAATATCTCATGCACTCTGCCACAGCTCAAAGGCATAAAATGAAACCTTGGCTGCTGTAAAAATCAAAATCCACCCTGCTAAACTTACACTGAATAAGAGATCAGATATGTGCCCCCTGTGCTCACTGCTTTCTAGGTCTTTTCTCTGTAAGTAAATGTTCTCCCATTTCCTTGTCCGGAGCTGTCCTGCTAAGTATAATGGTAGCAAGGGTATCTATGACACAACCGCCAAGGTGGTGGCCACCCCCATTAGCCCCCATCCTGTGGATGGAAGCTAAACTTATGGCCAGTGCAACACTTGTGGAGTTCCAGATCCCTTGAACAAATGATCAGCAAATCTGGAGTTATCAGTTAAGGAGGATATAATTTTAAAATGTAGGAAAACCAAGACTTCTAGAAGGAAATATACCAAGTTGAGACAGAGGAAAAAACAGTGCTTCTGTCCTTTCAATGTTCATATCGAAGAGAATGTACAGAGGCTGCATCATTCTTGCTTTGTATTCCTATATTTAAATGTGTTGAAAGAAAATTGTAGAGACCGATATGGAACTGATGGTAGAAGAAATACAAACAAAAGGAAATACCAGGTTCTTCAAAACTGAATCACGAAACAGAAAAAAGTCTTCGCTTTTCACAAGAAGTGAAGCCAGGCCTTCCTTGTAATAGAAGATTAACATGCCACCATCCTGAACAATTATTCCTCAGGGGCAAAATCTCTTCCATGCATTTCCCAGGGGCCAAGAAGTCATCTGGGATAGAGTTTGAACTTGGGAATTGGTGAGATAAGGGCCATAACAAGATGTTGGAACAAAGACAAAGTGTTGAGTCTTGAACGTCAGTGTGATGTGAAGCCAAGCACAAAGGCAGATTAATATCAGGGCTGGAACTATGAAGTAGATAAGGTTCAAGCTGAGGTCATTTGTTGTACTAATATATTAGAAAGTCTTAGAGGTCGATAAAACCTCATCCTCTGAGAAGAGTCAGGTACAGCAATTTAATTATGTTAATAATATTAGGGAAAAAACCCAATGTGAACTCACAGCATTAAAAAGCAGTATTTTTTCCTAGCTATGTGTTTCAACAGCAGTAGCAATTTGGTACCGCCTATGATATGGACAGGAGGCAAGGAAATTAAATACTGGGTAAAGAGGGCAGTTCCCTGGCAAAGGCCCCACCCTCGAGCCTGGAAACCCACGGCCCTAAATGAGAACAGGGATTCATGTTTTCATCCCCAAATGTTGCCTTTTAGCCTGCCACACCCCCTATCCTGTACCCATATAAATCCCAAACTCCAGGATCCACGAGCAAAGAGCAAAGGAGCAGAAGAGCTGCACAACAGATGAGAGAAGAGAAGGAGCATCTGAACATCAAGAGGAGTTCAGCTGGGGACAGTTGGAGAGAAGATTGGCTGCTGGATGGCTGAACTCCAGGGGAAGATAATTCTTTCCACTCCATCCCCTCTCCAGCTCCCCATCCATCCTGCTGAGACCCACTCCCATCTGGCAATACAATTTCCCACATTTACCATCCTTAAATTTGTCCATGTGACCTGATTCTTCCTGGATGCCAGAAGAGGATCCAGGTACCAAGAGGGCACTGAGCTGGTTAACACTTAAGCCATCTGTGGATGGCAGAGCTAAAAAGAGAACTGTAACACACCCAGTGGGGCTTTGGGAGTCACAGGCACCCACCCCTAGATGCCACTGTGGTGCTGAAGCCCAAAAGAGCTTACCCTGGCTCCTGCACCTGCCCAACTGCATGCTCCCCCTCCTGTAAGGGGTTTGAGCCATGATAGTGGCCGAACACACAAGCCACACCCCTGTCACACATCCTGCAAGGGGGGTCAGGGAACGCTCCCATTTCAGTAGCATTTTGGTCACTGCCTATGCTCACATGAACTCCTAAACGCCCAGATTTGGGTCTCTATCTCTCACCCTCACTAGAAGGAACTAGCACCCCTGGATCACACATACACAAAGAGTAGCATGAACCTAGAGTACCCTATTGTTTCCAGATAGGAAAGATAGTTTCAAAAATGCCAGAGACAGTGCTGAAAGGACAAAGGAGCCAGCTTCAAGGTCTCCTGCTGGCCAAGTTATAATTTGAGAATTAAAAAAGGTATAATAGTTGTAGTTAACTGAAATATGATGAGTTTGTGAAAGGCCAAAATTTTATAATGATATTCAGAGAAAAGTTAATATATATTAAAGGTAATTAGGATGAACATAGAAATTTGGCTATCATGGGATATGTTTAATATTTTATTAATTTTAATGAGGAAGTTAATATAAATTAGTTTTTTATTTCTTCTATTAACTCTATTTGATTTTAAAATATAAAATCAAATAAAACTCATGTTTGACATAAAACTCATGTCAAACTGCATAACTAGAGAAGAGGTAGTACAGGAAACAGAGTTAGGCAAATTACCCAGGGAAAATATACAGAAACTCTACCAAGAACAGGAGGGCCTTCTAAGCACCAGTGGTCACACACAATAACTAGAAAAAGATCGAAACTGTGTTCCAAGATGATGAAGTCAACAAATATCTTAAGAAGGAGAATGCATTGTACTACCCTGGTTCTACCTGTCCTGAGAGATGAAACCTCTGGATAGTCTCACTCAGGATGAGACACTAATGAGGCAGCCACACATTTTTAATAACACCAATAGACCAGGCCCAGTTATCACAATGACAGGACAATGGGCTATGTTACGGTAGCCAAGACAGACATCAATGTTTGATAGGGAAATTCCAGGCTACTAAAAACTAAAATCCATGGGGAAAATGTAGACTTATTTTTTTTTAATTGATGTGAAAAGTCAAGATTAACTTGCCGGGCGCGGTGGCTCAAGCCTGTAATCCCAGCACTTTGGGAGGCTGAGACGGGCGGATCACAAGGTCAGGAGATCGAGACCATCCTGGCTAACACGGTGAAACCCCGTCTCTACTAAAAAATACAAAAAACTAGCCGGGCGAGGTGGCGGGCGCCTGTGGTCCCAGCTACTCCGGAGGCTGAGGCAGGAGAATGGCGTAAACCCGGGAGGCGGAGCTTGCAGTGAGCTGAGATCCGGCCACTGCACTCCAGCCTGGGCGACAGAGCCAGACTCAGTCTCAGACACAATCAAAAAAAAAAAAAAAAAAAAAAGATTAACTTAAGAAGAAAGTAGCAGCCTGATGTCCATGGTTTGGATTTAGATAATCTTCAGAGAAATAATCTGGCCTCCTGCCCTAACTAAGAATCAATGGTTCAGCCAGATCCTACGACCTTGGCTGTCTAAGTTGATATTCCTTTTCTTTCTGGTCTGGAATACTATAACCTTGAGATTTTTGATTAAGTACTGCTATAATCTTAGGTAGTATAGGCATAGTATAAAAAAATTAAGAAATGGGGAAGAAAACAAGACGTTGACATTTTAGGAATAGACATAGGTATTAGTAACATTTTTCATGATCATTGTATTTGTGTATGTTTTGTGGTTTGATATATTTGAAGTGCTTAAAGGGATGGCATGGAAAACAGGGACTAAAAAATTGTCCTTTAAAACAAATGACACAGAAGAATTTTTATTGAGTCTTTCGAGATTAGTTTCTATTGCATTGATAGCAGAACAGACTGTAGTGGGTTGAGGAGCAGATGGAAATGGTTAAGACTAGGGTGAGACAAGA
Organism: Papio anubis; assembly: GCF_008728515.1. NCBI lineage: Eukaryota > Metazoa > Chordata > Mammalia > Primates > Cercopithecidae > Papio > Papio anubis. The sequence continues at coordinate 97,195,686 of NC_044982.1, forward strand.
GCCTTGGGGCTAAATATAAGGGGAGGAGGGTGCCAAAAATGAACTAATCAAGATAAATAATTTTTTTCTTTTTCATATCAGACAGATAATGCATCTACTTCATAAAAAGATTTGAGGGAGACACATCTCACGCATGGGGATGAAAACCCAATCATCATACTTATAAACTGGAAAAGGAGCAAGGTTGATATTTTAAGGCACTGTTTTTTAAGAGTCAAAATTAATGTAAAGAAGTCTATGATAAACAAAATGTCCATATTACATACTGGCGGGATGAAAACTAAGAGTGTGGGTGCCCATAATCGGTCCTTTTAAAAGCTGTCTGTGTGCAAGAAAGAAGGGAGCTTGGGCTGGAAGGAAAGCAAAAGTCCACGGAGGTGGGTTGGCTTGCTTTCAGCTTTCAAGAATGGAGAACCTTGAACATATGCCAATGCTTAGGTGATGGCCTAAGTCCAATCCTTTCTCATCCAATCGTAATTATGGGGAGGCAGAGGAATTTGGGCCCTCCGGTTGGCGATACAGGACAAACGAATTCTTCCTGAGCGCATGGTATCGGGGTCGGGGAGGAGAAAAGCTTTCATGGGACAGTGGGATGTCTTGCCTCAAACGACAAGTAGTTCTATCCTCCTGAGAACACGCAGGCTTTCTTATCCCTTTCTCCAGTTTGTGTTGATTTGATGAGCCTCTTTGCCCACATCCTGCTTATAGGTCTGCCCAGGCTCACTTCTCTTTTCTTTCAGCTTCTTTCACTTTGCCAGGACACCATTGTGAGGGTTGGATTGGGGAGAGAAACTCTACACCTTGTTACTTAAAGTGCAGTTGGGGACCATGCCAACTGGCAGCTTGTGTCTTGTCTCAGATCCTGCCTCATTGAGAAGCACCACTTATACCTCTGGCCTCAAACTTGCTCTGCATGGGAGGCACTTGGAGGCCTGCAAAAAAATGCCAATTGTGAGTTCTCCCCCACCCGCTCCTGGATCCTGATTTAATGGGTTGCTCTCACTGCACTTCTCAACATGGCTGGGGCATCAGGATTCTTGAAAACTCCCAGGCAATTCTAGTGTGCAGCAGAACAGTAAAGTTTGAGAACCACTGCTCTGCATCACCTACTCCCCTTTCCTAGCTTCTGTGTGGCCATTTACCAGCAACTAGAGGAAGGGCAGAGGAGAAAGGAAATAATCGTTTTTGTCTTTGATTCGGGATCATAGGTGGTGAGATCGATGATTTTCCCTCCAGGGGTCCTGTGCCTCACACTTTTTCACATTAAAGCCAATCAGTTATCTAGTAAGTGTATTAGTTATTGGATTCTATGTTATCCCATGTGTGGGTTCCCACAGCCTATGAATACGAGTATGTTCTCACCTGTTTTCATTTCCTTTTGAAATTCCAATGAACACTCCAGGTTGGAACAGCCCTTGCATACTGGGGCAACAACTCTGCAACTTTTCTTTCCAAATTTCAAAGTTTAGTTTTTAAGTAAGAGGCTTATTTACTCACATAAGCTTATGGGTTTTCCCAGGCAAAAGTGGCAGTTTTAAGTTTAATCAAATTTGGGAGAACTTTATTAGTGTCAGCTGGTTCACTATCTTTTCTCTGAAAGTGCTTCAGAACCACAGTAGTCGAGTGCTTGCCTTGTTTTGATCATGGAGGTAAGACATCACTTTGTTCCGCAAAGACTGAAGTTATCAGTTGAAGTTAGAGTTGCTCATTTTGAGGCCTCCTTTTGTTTTTCAAACCAATTACAATGATTTGATCAAATAATTGGCCAACAGTATTGTTTTAGTCAAGGTTCTCCAGAGAAATAGAACCAATAAGACATATACATGTATATATAGAGACAGAGATGAAGGATTTATTAGAGTATTTGACTCATTTAATTATGGAGGCTGAGAAGTCCCAATATAGACCAACTGCAAGTTGGAGAACCAGGAAAGTCAGTAGCTTGACTCAGTCCCAATCCCAAGGCTTCAGAACCAAGGAAGCTGTCAGTGTAATTCTCAGTCCAAGGCCAAAGGCCTAGGAGCTGCTGATGTGAGTCAAAGGCCAGAGAAACTGGAGTTCTGATGTCTGAAGACAGGAGAAGAAGGGTCTCCTGGCTTTGGAAGTGAGAGGATGAGAATTTGACTTTACTCCTTTTTGTTCCCTTCAGGCCCACAGCCCATTGGATGGCATCTGCTGCATTGAGAGTGGATCTTCCCCATTCTAGTTCACCTACTTACATGCCAGTCTCCCCCAAGAGCACTCTCACAGACACACTTAAGGCAGCCGAATTATTCTAATTAAATGCCAAATGAGTTGGGTTTCCCTTTCAGCAGAAGGGGAATGGGCTCAGTGCCCTACTGAAGCACTGAGAATAAATAATGCCTTCCCAGCTATTTGGGTTCCTTTGATCCAGTCAAGTTGACACCCAAATCAACTTTCATAATATTTCTGTCTTAGTATGTTTGTACTGCTCTAACAAAATACTGCAGACTGGATCATTTATAGAAGACAAACATTTATTTTTCTCACAGTTCTGGAGGCTGGGAACTCCAAGATCAAGGCACCAGCAGGTTTGGTTGCCTGGTGAGGGCTGTGTCTGCTTCTGAGATGTTGCCTTCATGGCACATCCTCTGGAAGTGAGGAACACTATATCCTCAGGGGTAAAAGAGCAAATGAGTCAAACACTGTGTGAAGCCTCTTTTATAAGAACCTCAATCCCACTCACAAGGGAGGAGCCCCCATAGCCTAAACATCTCTTAAAGGCCCCACCTCTTAATACTATCATATTGGCAACTCCTGAATTTTACAGGGGACATATTCAAACCGTAGCAAGTACAAACCCTAAACTGAGAAAGAGGAGGAAGAGTAAAGGGTAGAGGAGAAGAAAAATAGGAAGAAGATGAAGATAAACAACACAACAAGCAGCTTTGATGCACAGAATATGTCTCAGACATGGAACAGCACAGAACAGCTAGTAGGTGCCCATCAGTCACTGCTTGGATGGATGAATGGATAAATGGATAGATGGATGATCTGCCATCCATGGCTCTTTATCAAAGCCTAAGGATCTTCTCTGAATGAAACAATCATGGTAGGGTAGGGTAGGGAAATTTATTTTTCTGGAGAATAATGATTGACCTGGGGTCCAGATGAAATAAGGTAAAGGGCCATCTGGTGAGAAGTCCTCAACCCAAAATAGGATTAGGCTGCAGAGATGGCAGCTGTCCACACAAATTTCATCCCTGTTGACCACTTTTTCTGTTTCTGTTTGATCATGGCAGACAAGTGACAAAGAAGCAACCCTCTGTAAGTCTCTTGACTCCCTGGATTGAATATGTCCCCAGTCTTAGGGAGAGACCTGCAAAGGAAATTCCATGCATGCTACATTCCAGCCTAGCAAATACACACTGACATTTAGGTCTGAGTGTCTCACAATCTAGGTACAAAATAGAGCAAAGACTGAAAATGCTCCTAGGAATTAATGTCTTTTGGTCACTTAGGATCACTGAGCTGGATTGGAAAGAAAGGAAATTTCATCTGGAGAAGCTATACTATAACTGGGCACTTCTACAATGCAGTAAATTAACAGGACTTTACCATTTACTTTTATTAAGAAACTCTTATAGCAGAACTCTGAAAATACAAGTAAAAGTATACTGATTGTTCAATACATTTATAACAAATTGGAATTTTCAAAGTTTTAAGACGGTCTGTTAAACGCAAGGAAATCCCTGGGTGCTATTTGCTGTAGAGCCATGCATGAGAAAAAGACACTAGGAGATAGTGGAAAAAAACCAAGATGTGTTTTCCTGTCCTTTCTTCTCTATTCAACACAGAACACAATGCTTCTGTGACCAGATGGATGGTTTTTTTCTCCCCACACACCAAGCAATCAATTCTCCAGCCAGTTCTCCAGTGGACACCAGGTGGTTGTTCTCTGAGTCAACTTAATTCTGTCACTATTTACCTGGAGACAGCATCAGATCCCTCAGGTTGGGGGTTCAGCCCTGCAAGACTGCATCCCACTTCAGATACCAGTCACAAGCCCTAGATTGTGGCCTGCCCCTCTGCCGATTGGCTATAAATTGGGGTTACCACAACCCCCTCCTGGAGTTTGATTAATTTGTTAGAGCAGCTCACAGAACTCAGGAAACACTTTACTTATGTTTACAGGTTTATTATGAAGGACATTACAAAGGATACAGTTGAACAGTCAGATGGAAGAGATGCATAGTGTGAGGTCTGTGGAAAAGGGCATGGAGCTTCCCTTCCCTCTCTAGGTGCTCTACCCTGCAGGAATCTCCACGTGTTTAGCTTTCTGGAAGCTCTGTCCAACCTTGTCCTTTCTCAGGTTTTTATGGAGTCTTCATTGCATAGTCATGATTGATGACATCATTGGACCATTGGTGATCAACTCAATCTTCAGTTTCTCTCCTCTCTCCCCTTTCTGGGGATTGGGAGATAGAATTGAAAGTTTCAACTCTGTAATCATGTCTGGGTCTTTCTGGAAACCAGCCCCCTTCCTGAAGCAGTTTAGGAAGGTCACCAGTCATCTCATTAGCATACAAAAGACACTCTTATCATTCTGGAGATTCCAAGAATTTTAGGCGCTGTATATCAGGAAACAAGATACAGTCATGTCTTGTTTAGTGATGAGGGATATGGTCTGAGAAATGCATTATTAGGCAATTCTATGGTTGTGTGAACATGAGAGCCTGTACTTACATAAACCTAGATGGTACGGCCTCCCACACACCTAGGCTTTATGGTATAGCCTATTGTTCCTAGGCTATAAACCTGCACAGCACATTACTGTACTGAATACTGTGGGAAATTGTAATACAACAATGAGTATTTGTGTATCCAAACATGTCTAAATATAGAAAAGGCACATTAAAAATACGATAATATAGTCTTATAGGACCATTGTCATATATATGTTCCATCTTTGACCAAAACTTTGTTATGTGGTTCATGACTATATATATTTCACAATATCAGGAATTGTGCTTTTGTTACCATCACTTTTTTGAAGTCTCAGGAAGCACCATTTGAGGAATGCTGCAGTGGGCATTGTCTTTTGCACTGATTTAAAGAGGATTGGCTGAGAGGAATGGTGTTCTCCATATACCAACTGGGAAGGCTCCTTTCATGAACTTATTAAAAATCATACTTTATTCTCTAGTGCCATGGGCTATTCCCCCTGTCTGGAATGCTCAGACCCTGGAGATGAGGCTGTTCTAGAAAAACAGTGAGAGAGAATGGTTTTAATACCTCCCCTATGCAAAAGGCATATGTAATGGTGACAATTTATCTTGTTACTGTTCCACATGTCAAGTCACTGTGCTTTTAGCACAGCAACAGAGAACATAATCAACTTTAGATTGAGGAAATTGTGGGTGATAATTATAATTACAGGGCATAACTCTATTTGCTTTTAAAAATACAATTTTTAAGAAAGTAGTGTAGAAATCAGAATCCATCATATTTCTATTTCAGTTTTAAGGAAAAGCTATTCATTGAAAAGACATTATTTTCTTTTGGATATTAACACTTTGGAGATCATCACACTAAAAAGATTTAAACGCAATTCTGTCTTCTTTTTTTTACCTAAGTGGGTTTTGCACAGACTGTTCTCCCTGTCTGAGATGCTTAACTCCTGGGCCTATTGTCTTAGTCTTTGGGACTCAGTTTACCCATCACTTATTCATAGAGGCCTTTGATCTAAATTAGGTCACCTATTATATTTCCTTGTACCATTTTGAACTGTTTTTTTTCACAATTCTTATCACAATTTATAATTATTATATTTTATAGAACCTAAGATGCCACTAATTGTAAAATGCACCATTATTGTACATACCTCTGAGAAAGTTCACGAAAAGAAGCTCAAGGTGAAGAATTTAGCATGAGACTTCCCATGCAAAGCTGGCCTACTGAAGCAAGGGCACATGAGAAATGAACCCAGCATGTAGAAAAGGACAGCAAAGAAACTTGCCAATTTCAACCTTAGCTCCAGAGGGAAGGAGAAAGAAAAGTCTCTCCTTTTCAGGAGAGAATCAGGAGGTGATCATCTTGCGGGTTTGTGGTCTAAAGTCCACCAACAAGTTTTCTGTGGTCCAGAAAACCTCAAGTGGAGAGTATAGTTTAAAAGGAATCCCATGTTGAAAGTGGCCTGGGTGAAAGAAGCAAATTCATATACAATCCAGAAGAACTTTACTCCCTTACAGGCCAACTGCATCATAAGACGTATTGATGGTACAACGTGTCTCAAATTTGAATGTGCTGAGATGTTTAAAAAGTAGTTGCATTTGCAAATCAATAAGATACAGGGTAATTTATTTGCATGGATATTTGCTTAATGTTTAAGGTTCATAGAATTGGCCTCTGCTTCCTCACATCTTCACCTCCTTTGCCCAGTACAGGGCCTGCATATAGTGGACATTCAATAAATGGGAACAGAATGAATGAGCGAAACAAATTCCTCTTGAGCTTCACTTGTTGAAACTTTGACTTTTTAAAAAAATACAATTCTACTCACTTATGTATGTCGAATCACCTTTTGACATAGTGGAAAGAGTATTAAACCAGAAAATTCGAGACCCAGATTTTGACCTTAGCATCCTTACTGATTAACCCTATGATATGGGGCAAAGCCTTTAATCTTTCTGGTCCACAATTTACCCCTCTGTAAAATGGTAGGGTTGTGTCTTATTATCTCCAGGGTCTCTTCGCATTCTAACAGATTGTGCCTTGATTGTACAAAAACATAATAATGAGGCCCACTATTGTAGAGTATGCATCATCATAGTTATCACATAGCCTCTCACAATAATAAGAGTTGACATAGTGCCAAGAACTTGGTCATGTATGAAATCCTGATATGACTCTGTCTTCATCTTTAGTAACTTTTCACTACATGAAGACTGCACTTTTCATGATGGTTTTAAATATTTTTACACAATGGATGTAAATGGCAGTCAACGTAAATAAAGAGTAAGAAAGTGAGCCTGAGGAAAATAAAACATACTTGGAAGAACCAGGTACTTGTCATGGATAAGAGGAAGTCCAGTGCTTTGAATCAAATAGCAGAGACAAATAGCGGAGGTCAAGGTAAATTGTGTGTAAGAAGCAAGTTAGATTTATAAGAAACAGGCCACCATAAACCCTGAAGCTTTGAGTCAAGCAGGAGACAAGTTGTGGGCAATCAGAAACCAAGGGATTCTTAGGAGCTGAAGACAGAATGTAAGGCGAGGAGAATGCAAGAGAGAGCTTGTGTAGCAGAGGCAGGATGTTGTACAGCTGCTGTCCTGGCTCGAGGAAATTTCCAGTCCATTCAGCTCAGTCCTAATTCTGTCAGGGTGCAAAGTTTCCCTTCCGCTTACAAAAGGTCAAGCCTCTGTTAGTCTACTATAAAGTATCTAGGGCCACAACAGGGGGTTGTCCACAGGCAAAATGGGTCAGCTGTGGGAGGGAGGCCAGTACAGCCTCTTGTACTGAATGCTCCATGGCTGGTAGACTGATGGCTACCGTGGGTGACCATTGCTCAGCAACAGCCCAGGCCTGCTCAACTTCCAGTTAGAAAGAAGTTCCTTCCCTCATGCTTTAAGAACTAAGATACAGACACTCCTTCTCCTAGTGACCAAGACACCCTGGGCATTCCACTGGCAGTGGCCCCAGCCTGTAGACAACCCACCCCCACCGGGCCCTGCCACTCAAGATTCACTGTGGACAACCTGCTACCCCCGGCCCTGCCACTCAAGACTCACTTGGGTCTTGCTTCTAGCCTAGCAATGACTGCCAGTCTTCCCCTCTGCAGCACAGCCACTCTAACTTTGTCCCAGGGCCTCTCCCATTGACCTACACTTATTCTGTAGAGTTTAGTTTTCTTTAGGAAGGGGATCTCTTCCTTCAAAGACAAGTATCCATGAAGGGGCCTCAAAGATAAAGGCTTATGGCCCTCCCCTTCCTCCTTCCATTGACAGTCCTGAGTCCTGCATCTGTGCCTGTCTATTCTCTCTCTCAGGGTTTTGACCCAGACTCCACTCTAACTTTTGCCAGGTCAACTATGCAAAATATAGCTATGTGTGCATACAAACTATTAAATGTCCTGAGAAAGGCCTCCCCCAAAGGTAACTAGGGGAGCCATGAGAGTCCTAGAGAAGCCCGTGCTTGGCCATCATCTGTTTATTTATTGAGCCAGGCTCTGGAGGAACAAACAGGATGTAGCAGGGTGTCAGCTGAAGAGCTAGACCTCACCTGCTGCTGCTTTGGGGCCCACTGGCAATGCAGGGCCCACTCCAGGCTCACCCCAACTAGAGGAAATCTTTCCTGATTGTATAGCTAGACTCCATTGTGAATGATGCCAGAGTTAAGAAAGCCAAGAGGATGAGAAGGATTCCCCACTGATAGGAAGTGAGACTTTCAGCCAATAATGAAGCTCACTTGGCCAAAGTCTGGGGGCCTAGAAGATGAATACACACATGCAGAATGAAACCTATGTCCCACTTCCTTGGAAGGAAGTAGATTTCTGGATGAAAGAAAGTGTCATTGGAGTGGAAGTGGTGGGTAGGGGGAAGGAACAATAGTTTATTAGGGAAATAATGCATTGAATGTCATGTTTTAAGAAAATATTGTACAAATGTATGATTTATTCTCCTAGTAAATGAAGCAAGAATTCCAATATATTCCCAGGGAGGACAGGAGGCATACATCACCTCTGGAAAAAGGAGGATATGTGTATACACAAGTCCCAGAGTGGAAGAACGGGTTAAAACCTATCCAACTACCTGGCAGGTTGTGGGAAGGAGAAAGGAAAGAGGTAGTGGAGGCAGGAAGTCAGACCTAAGCATACTGACACCCCTGCTCCAGGCCAACAATGAGGCAACACCTTACGAAATCCATGTCCAGGCAACTGCTCTTCCTGGCTTCATTTATATTTGGCTGTTATTTTTCTCTTTTGCATATTTAATTCATTTTTTAGATTTTAGTGTGGGAATGCATGTCGCCCATTGCAAATCCCTGTGGAATGAAAAACAATATGCATTCATTATGAGAATATATAACGATGGAGAAATAGCCTGTATCTAGGCTTAGTCCAGATAACTACAAGGTCTTCAATTTTAGGGGGAAAAAAAAGAGGGCTCCAAGGAGTTTATTTTGGGAATTTGGAAGCATAGTAGAATCCAAGCTTTCCTATTTTATTTTCTGAGAAATCATATGGGTGTGTGTGCATGTGAGTGTGTATGCATGTGTGATAGGGGAATGACAGGCACAGAATTGGTGCTAAGGGTGATAAATATTGCATGTAACTGACAATGACAATTACACATTTCTTATATGTTTTCAAGGAATCAGAACACACACACACACACACACACACCCTATGTCAGTTTTCAGAGAATTAGAACACAATTTCACTTAACACTAAAATATGCCGAATATAATTTTAATCTCTCTTTGATGATTCAGAAGCTATTTTAGGCTCCCTATGCCTCTGGGTTATTACGATGAACATAAATTATTATCATGCAATTCTGCACCATTTAAGTTGTTCACATTTTTCTGGTTATTTTACCCTGAATGAATGGGAGCTTCCTGCAGTACTTTAATTACTGGGCAGAACTAATCATGAATGTGCAGATCATTTAAAGGTATGCTTGGGTCAACTTAGAGGGAAACAATAAAACTTGTCTTAAAATGGAAATATATATGAAAACTCTGCTAGTTGGGCCTGTTTGGTGATTGATTTCCCAATCAAACATATAAGAATTCCAGGGAGAAAGAGTTCGTATTTACTTCAGAAAATCAGAGAAAATTTTAGTGAGGAGGTTGCATTTGAGCTTGGCTTTGAGTTATCAACCAATTAACCAAGACCAGAGGGCATTCCAGTTTTGGTCTGTGGAACAGCAGCATCAACATCCCCTCGTTAGGAATGCAGGATCTCAGGCCCTCACTTTGACCTGACTGAATCAGAATCTAAAGTTTAAGCAAGATCCCCAAATGATTTGTGCACATATTAAGTGTTGAGATATCCTAGTTTAGGATATCATTCATATTATTTGTAAATAAGGCTGAAAATGATATCCCATTATGAGAATCCTTGATACCATGCCAAGGGATCTCGACTTTATTTGGTGGATCATAGGCAGTATCCAAAGTTTATAAGCATATAGGGACAGCCAGCCTGGACATGAATTAACTAGAGTTGGTGCAAGGCAAGGTGCCCTGATGCATTAAGCTCCTTGAACTTGAAGTCTGGAGAGAGGAAGGATGGTGGAGCAGTTAGACTGACAGGGTATCACTGAGGAGACTGGGTCAGTGGCTATTTACCAGATGCTGATATGAAAATGGAAGTGTTACTCTGGCTTCTGTGTTTTAGATAGATAGTAGTGAGGATACACAGAATCCAGGGGCGAATAGTTAAAAGGTTCTGTGATTAGTGAAGATAAAGATTTAACTCTTTATTTTGGGAGGCTACAGAGAGGATGGATATAAGGATAAAGACACTTTAGAAATTGCAGAGGCAAATTGACAAAACCTGGCGCATTCAAAAAAGATACCTTAGAGTATATTAACCCTTCAGTTGCAAAATTTTAATATGATTTCTAATGAGAATACTGTCATTTAGCTGAACTGAATTTTCACTCAGACTTTTGGGTAATGGTAATTAATGGAGCTCAACCAATTTGACCAATGTTGTTTTCATTTCTCCTCTTGTCAGTATTGTCTGATTATGCTAAAAATGAATGATAGATGCACAGCCTTCCCTCAAAACGTAATCAATTCAGTTGGGCTTCAACTTTAAAAGCATCTGAAAGACTTATTTACTCTGCATTTGAATACACACAATGAGAGAATGAGGGCATATTGGAATTAAGTGACAGTTATAAAATCTGTGTGTAAATACAGTCAACACATTATTTTTATTGGCAAAAAAAAAAAAAAAAAACCCAACATTTATTGAGCATGTGCCAAGTTTTGGTTACTCAGTGAGTGACCTTCCATAAGTGACCTTCCAAATCCACGAGATAGTTATTTTCACTGTTATGCAAAAACACTAGGCCAGAGACTGGCACGCGTTATTTGCTCAAGGTTTCTGGGCTCTGAGCCATGGGATTCAGACTCAGGACTGGCTGACTCTGAAGGCTGGGCATTCTCTCTCACACCATGCTCTCTCTCAAGAAATTCAGATTAAGAACTCTTTTAATTATGGTAGAAATAACATTTTCCAGTGAAATCTCTAGAAAAAGCAGAAAGAAAAAAGGAAGAAATATGAGAAGTCAGCCTTCTGGGGCCTCTGGTGGACGCCTTTGAGCTGTTTTTGGCTTTGCTGTCTACTGGGGGCTGTCCTGGGACCCTTCGGAAGGGGCAGCAAACATAAGTGAAGCTAAAAGCTTTGGGGAAAAAAATGAATGGTCTTTTTAGACAGGAGTTTGGTGATGTAGATTCTGGAAATGTTTGTAAGATAACAGCGGCAAGTTTTGCCCAGTGATTGGGTCTGTAAAGAACACAAACTCTGTGTTTGTGATTGATCATTATCCACTTAGGGTTAACCATAGGATGATCAACTCAGGGATTTTGATCTTTATGAGCCTTTTAGCCTCCTCTAGGCTTCCACTATGCCCTCTGTGATAAAGTCAATGGGGGCCATTTATTGAGTGCTTACTATAGGCAACTCTCATGCTGAGTGCTTCATATTCATATGATTTCTTTTATCCCTTACAATTATCTGTGGGGTAGCTATTTTTATCCCCACTTGCACACAAGAGCATTGAAGCTTAGAGAAATGAGATAATTTGCTTAAGCTAGGAAGTATAAAACTATGGTTTGTCCTCAGGTCTATCTGCTGATCACAAAAGCAGCTTCTAAGAACCATTATGCTACACTGCCTGTATTAATCTGTTCTTGCACTGCTATAAAGAAATGCCTGAGATGAGTTTATTTATAAAGAAAAGAGGTTTAATTGGCTCATGGTTCTGCAGGCTGTACAGGAAGCATGACAGCATCAGCTTCAGGGGAGGCCTCAGGGAACTTGCAATCATGGCAGAAGGCAAAGGGGAAGCAAGTGCATCATGGCCAGAGCAGGAGCAAGATGGGTGGGAGGTGCTACACACTTTCAAACAATAAGATCTTGTGAGAATTCACTCACCATCATGAGAACAGCACTGAGGGGATGGTGCTAAACCATTCATGAAGGATCCACCCTCATGATCCAATCACCTCCCATCAGGGCCCACCTCTAACACTGAGGATTACAATTAAACATGAGATTTGGGTGGGGACACAGATCCAAAGCACTTCGCTGACTTTTATAAGTCTGTTTTTTTTCCAAGCATTTGTTGACTTTGCTGACTTTCTCATTGAACTGTGAGCTATTTGAGGGCAAACCTGAGCCTTATCTCTGGGACCTGAAGCCTAGGACAGTGCCTGGTACATAGTAGGCACTTACAGGCACTGGAAGAAAGAAACAGAGGGAGGGTAAATGGAGGGCAAAGCTAATATTTAGTGTTTATCTTAGTCTTTTCTATATGTAAACATAAATATTTCTCTCTATATATTTAATGTGAGAGCACCACAATATACTTTTTTAGTAATCTGCCTTTTCCTTTGATTTATATGAGCTTCTTTCCAAGTCATTATTCTTCTAAAATTATTTTGAGATAAAAATAAATATGTACAGGTATTATATATCCGTAATAATTTAAAACTACAAAAAAATTTAAAATGTGTTTCCCGTGTTCCTCTCTTTCTACCAGAAAAATAAGCTATTTATTGGGGTAAATTAAGATATATTACCTTCAGATTCTCCCATGGGGCATACTGGCTTCTGGAACTCTACTTAAAACTTAATTCAGGAAAGAATAGCCATCCTCAATGTAAAACTAGATAGAGTTGTAAGGGCAAATACTGGTAAGGTTATTTCCAAGTTTAATTTTATCTCATCCTAGAGCCACAGTGTTTTATGAAATGAAGCTAAAAAACCCAAAACAGCACAAAAGGAAACCTTCATGCTCTTAATAAATTACATCAATACTCCAGATTTTTATGTTTTAAAAGGATAAGCCAGGTTACCACCAACAAACGGCGTTATTTAGTTACGCAAAAGTGTGGTTAGTGTTCACTATGTGTTGATTGTTGATTGGATTTGATAGGTTAATCTCTTTTATCCTTATTTTCAACAACTCAACATTTTTCTCTCAGGGCTTAGTGAGGGGTCAGGAATGTGATCCAGGGTCTTGGATCCAAGAACTTAATCCCCAGAGTGTGCTGTGTTTGGAGAATCCAGGTGAAGTCTTGTGAAACCTGCACAAACTTGGGCACTTTGTTTCTGTGGTTTTGAACCAGTCTAAAAAGTTGCTGCCAATGGCAGAGATGAGACTTGTGTGAAGCCACCTAGAGAGAGGGAGGATCTGCTGAGAGGGACACTAGCTTGTTTCTATTCACCTTGTGCAGGTCCTGCCCATCTTTCCCCCTCTGGAAGCTGACTTGTATCTTCCCATCCTAACTAGCTGAGCTCCTTCTGCTTTCCTGCAGAAGCATAAGCTGGCTACAGTCTCCACAGGAGTGGTGACACATTTTGATCCCATGGTCAGAGTTCTAAGTCTTGAGAACTGCAGAGAGACCGTGTCTCCAACTGATTGCACAGCAAGTACGAAAACATACATCAGCATGACTAGACCCTGTCCGTGGGTCTGGAGTCACAGAGATTCAGGAATCTAGTTATAGAATCTTGCCAAGACTCAGATTATAAATAAGGATAATAAGTATATTTCATAGAGTAGCTGGGGGAATTAAATTAGGAAATATGTATAAAGTACATAATATATCAGCCATGTGACTAAGGTCTTATACTTTTACTGAATCACCACATGTGTATTAAGCACTGGCTTTGTGCCAAGTCCTGAGGTGCCAATGGCAAGATAAATAGACATGATTCCTTTCTACCAGGAGATTATATTTCAGTAAACTCAATACATGTTTGTAGTTTTTTACTATTATTATATGGTTTATCAGTTATCTATTGCTAAGTAAGCCTTGAAACTTACAAGCTTGAAACAAACCTTCTTATCTTTGTTTCTATAGGCCAGGAATTTGGGAGCCATTTAAGCTGGTTGGTTCTCACTCAGGGCCACTCAAGCTGATGGCTGGAGCTGCAGAGTCATCTGAAGGCTGGACTGAGGCTGAAAGATCTGCTTCCAAGATGGTGCCCTCACATAGCTGCTGGCTGGAAGCCTTAGCCCTCACCATAAAGCCCTCTCTGTAAGGGTACCTGAGTCACCTCATAAGGCAACTGGCTTTCCCCAGAGTAAGTGTTTCACACAGAGGGCCACATCTTGTCACTTCCAGGATATTCCATTTGTTAGAAGTGTTGCAGAGGGTGATATGTCAGTATCAGATCTGTAAACAGGGCATATAGAGATCACAAAGATGGCCTTATCTTCTCTTTCTTCTGCTGTACAAAGTCCAAATTAACGAAAGACTCATTTTCTAGAATGTTCCTGGTTTCCCTTCAATTTCTGCTTCTTTTAAGATCTGTGAGAAGAGCTCTGTCCTTTGCGAAACACAGGGAACTGAACTTGAGATTCTTTTCCTTTTTAATCTATAAGAAAAGTTCTTTAAGTTCAAAACCTTATTAATAATCATAAAGCCTGAATAGTATGTTCAGTCACCATAAGTGAGCACAATACTTCTGGTTTTCCTAGAAATGGTTGAACGTCTTGGGTGCTCAAGCCCTTTTTCTTATGCCACAGTTCTTTCTCAGAGCTGATGAACATGTTTACTTCAATAAAACACATAAAACCTACCTTTGATGTGCCTCATTTTATTAATTTATTCCTTCTAGTAGGATACTTCTATATTTAAAGGGGCCTGGTATCCTTTAACAGAGAGAAAATTATCCACACATCATTCAAAACACTTGCAATAACTTAAAATACAGGATGTCAACAGTCAGGCATTGGTGTGTATGATTTATATGTGTTTAATCCTACTAACCACCACACTGGGTGAGTAGGCACCTTAAATCTATTGGTTTATAGACAAAGCAAAGCAAACTCATCTGTTTCTCCTGTAACTGTGTTTTAAGAATGACTGAGAACTACTGCAAGATTTCCACTGGCAAAGCATTTTAGAAACCACATTGGACTCTTTGTGGATTTTCATGGCATATTTTTCACTGTATGCTATTTACCCTATTGTTAATGATCTGTGGTTAGGTCAATATCCTCCAGAAGAAAAAGCCTAAGACACTGTCCTCTTTCTTCTGTTTCCTTCCCTTTCCCTTAGATTGGTGTTTAATTGATGTGATTTTCACTGGCAAAGTAAAGAAGACAATTTGTATCTAATTTGGTAGCTCAATGTTTTCCTGCTTATAACTTTTCAGTGGGTTCCATTGCTCTTAGGAGGAAGACGAAGTTCCTCACTTTGGCCCACAAGGCTCTGCATGGCCTGCCTGGTCCTGTGCCTCTCTCCATCTGCATTTTTGTATGTTGTTTCTCTTGCTTTCTTGGCATCAGTCACACTGGCCTTCCCTTGACCCTCATAGTACTCATGATCCCTCCTGCTACAGGACTTTCGCACATGCAGTTTCTGTTGTTGCCTTTGCTCATGATGATCTTCCCTCCTATCTTCACTCGAAACTCTCAGTTCAAGGCACTTCAGGGGAGCCTTGTTCAACCTTCCTGACTAGGTCAAATCCTAGTTTGGTTTTGTTGGTTCCCCAAGCACCATGTGACTCTTCTTTTTCACCCTCTGTTTGTTGCTTTTCTAATGCCTGTTGGTTTGTGTAACTACTTCCTATTCATTTTCTTTGGTAGATGGAGGTCAAAGAATGTGTCTGTTTTTGATCACCCTGGCACCTAAGTACTTAGCACAGTGTCTGGGACATCATAGATGTGTAATCAATACTTGCTGAGTAAATGCATGAATGCACCAGGGTTTGGACTTCCAGCACTTTCATTTTCTAGCTATGTGAATTTGGGCACATTCCTTTCATTTTTCTAGCTTTAAGTTTGTTCTTAGTCAAGTGAAGTTGATAATATACACTGCCTTCATTGTCATGAAGATTAAGTGGGGTAATTAATGTAAAAAAATGCTTAACACAGTGCCAGGCGTGTAGTGGAAAATAAAGATTTGAATATTTGTATTAATCTTTAGCCATTTCATAGCCCTTCAAAAAACACCGTGGCTTTTTTGTACTTAAAAGTCAATGTGATTTTTAGTTGACTCTAGACCAGTGCTTTTTCATCTCACAGATGAGGAAATGCAGGAACAAAAGGCTTTAGTTTCTTGCCTAGGGTCAGTGGTTGCTTAAAGTCCATTCTTCATTTTGGTAATGAGGACATTTCCTTTCTAAATCCAAGATTTATAAGTACTGAATGTAAGAAGCCAGTAACCTCCTTTTTGTGTTTGATTTTTAGTCTTTGATGCCTTTTTCCTCATCAGAGTTTCATCTCTCATTTCTACCTGAGATTCTATCTTCCCTCATATTTATGTTTAAATGAATGAAGTAGTATAAATCCTTCTTCAAAAGAACTAAATTTGGACCTGTTGCCAAGAGGACTGGGTTCTATTGTCTATTCTTTGCCTCATGTACAAAGAAGCCCAATTCCAGAGGAGGGGAGAGAAGAGAAAGATGATGTCTTCATGGATGGATGGTACCCAGGAACTCCTATCACACAAAATGCATCCTGGGTTTGGGGAAGTGAGATGACTTCCAAACCTCACCCACTGGTAGAGTGTTGACCCCACTCTGTAACTATAAACAAGCTTGAGCCAGTCACACATCATGTGACTTGAGGCCAGTGTTAGCAGACCATTCGTATTTCAGCTTCAATGTTTTTCACACCGCCTAGGAGTCAGTTTACTTTTGTTCAGATTCTTGGCTTTGTCTACTATTAAAAAAATCTCTTCCTATTCTTTGGACTTTCCAGTTGAGCTTGGTATCTTTAGCTTGGTCTTCAGCCCTGATGATGCTAATAATGGTAAAATAATAATTCTTATTTATCACATACCTGCCATGTGCCATATATAGTATATACTCTTTGTAATTTTTATAATAATCCTTTATTATATTCAGTTTACAGACAAGGAAACTGAAGATCATAGATATGCTATTACTTTCATATGACAGTTTATAAGTGGTTGAGTTGACATTTGTACCCAGGTACTTCTGACACCCCAGCTTTATCCTTTTAACCATGTGACGTTGTTTCTCTTTAGCTCCTATTCTCAGAAGCCAAACCCTAGAAGCTTTTCTTATTTGGACCTCCCCAGTCCCTACCAAAACAAGACTGTAGACAATACTGCCAGGCATAGATCATATTGTCTCACTCTTGAGTTTAAGGTCTTCCAGCTGCTGGTTATGGGCAAATCAGAGAATGAGGTGGGATGTAGGAAGAAAGAGGGGTTAGGGATGGTGATGTTGCAGGGCCATAGGGGTGGGGAGGATAACAGGATAGTGGATGTCAGAAGAAACATGTGTAGAGGTAAAATGGTACTCATTCATCAAAGATTCTTTTATGGCTCAATAACCCATTAAACTGTGGGGCCCATTTATAATGGGATCTCATCCAAGGGTGCATTTATTTAATCATTGCTCCATCCTCACCCCCACAGGACCCTTGGGTATTCTCAGCACAGAGAATATGTATGGTTTTATTTCATAATTGGCTTGTCCCAGAAGACCTGAGTGCTAGCAGAGGAAATAGCTCACTGAAAGAGAAACAAAGACAAAAAAGTTTGTGATTATTTTAATGCCTCTACTGAATGGACCCACCAAGACATTGGGGACCTTCAGTGATGGCACTCAAAGCAATCAACCATGTGCTAATTTCAAAGATGATGTTAGATTTCTGGATCTTTATGGCTTAGGGCCCTTTTCATCAAGCATAGTCCAACCACAGTCTTAAAATAACTGTTGCCTTTTCATATGGGCAACATCCAAATCTTTTACAATTCATGAGCCACTCCAAATCATATGGAAAAATATTGGCTGCTTTCATATTAGACAATGTCCTCACTGGACACAGAGTTAAGACCAAGAAGATCTGTTTGTCTTAGCCTGGTTACATCAATGAGCCATGCAGCAAGGACCCTTAGAATTTGACCCACTTCTCCCTTGGAGCATCCTGACAAGCCAAGGCAAACAACAGCACCTGCACCTTTGGATCCAGTGAACATTAATCGTTCTCTGATTATCTAATATCCTAAATGCCCTTGACTTCTCCTCTTTAAAGTTGCAATGCTCTATTTAGGCCTCTACAGTAAATTATAGAAAATGTGCTACAAAATGGAAATTTCTTTGGACCTGGACGAAGCCTGAGATAACGTTAATTCCTCTTTGGCCATAAAAAGAGCCCATGTTGTGTCTGTTCTGAATTAGCAACATGTAGAGGAAGTGATTCTGATGATGATGATAGAGCTTTAGATTTTAAGCATAATTGCTGCCTTCCAATTGGTTTTTGGTGATGTGAGGCTCATACCAATAGAAGCCAGAGAAATTGCCCAGATGTGGTCTTTTCATTGCTTGTTAAAGTTATTTCATTTTCATGATAAGAACAAGACAGTACAAGTAGTATAGTTTTGGTGAATCTCATTATGTAACCCTTGACTTTTATTTAATAATGACTGAAAGAATCCACAATCCTGCTATCTCTGAAATTTATGTCTTATTATTTTATATGAGCTATATATTCTGAATTCACAATTCTCCAGCTTCGTGCCTTTCCCACTTACCCTCACCTTTCATTCTCTAGTGACCCTGGATTGCTAATTATGCTTCCTATATATCATACCCTTTCCTGCTTCTATGATTCTGAACAGTTTTCTCAACTCTCTCTCTGCTTGCCCCAGGGTTTGTTTCACAGGTAGACTCCTCCGGGTCCTTCAAAACCCAACTAAACCCAAGGGGAGCAGTGGTGGTAACAAAGCTAACTCTCAGTTTGAACATTAGGGTAAAAACCACAACAGGAACAATTCTTATGTAAGGCTTCAGCTACCTCTTCATTTGTATTTGTACATAAGTGAGAGTTCAATAAATATTTGTTGAGTTAAAAAAATTAAAAATAGCATTCAGACATCATGTTTTTTGAGAAGCTGAAGGTCTCATTTAACCACCTGGCATACACAACTGTGGGCCCAAGAAAGCTTGAGATTGAAAGGGTGAATGGCTACCATAGCATGTAGGGATTTTGTAAACAAGAAAAGTGTCTTAGTTTTAGTCTGAAAAGATTAGGGGCACATGTCTTGAAAAAGCTAATAGGGCCAAAGGTATGCTATTTATTTATATTAAGAGATGGGGTCTCTCTCTGTCACCAGGCTGGAGGGCAGTGGCACAATCATGGCTCACTGCAGCCTCAACCTCCTAGGCTCAAATGATCCTCCCAGCTCAGCCTCCCTAGTAGCTGGAATGACAGTTGAGTGCCACCATGCCTGGCTATTATTCTTTTTTACGTTTTGTAGAGATAGGGTCTCACTACTTTTGTCCAGGCTGGTCTTGATCTACTGGGCTGAAGTGATCCTCCTACCTTGGCCTCCCAAAATGCTATGATTACAGGTGTGAGTCACTGCACCTGGTCTGGTAATCCTTTTTAAATCCCTGTGCTTCTAACTCCCTAGTTCCATGACCACTCAGGTTTCCAACGCTACAGTGATGGCAGACGAGACCGACCCATAGTTGATGCTACAGCCTGACCTTGCCTGCTGGGAAGTGAAGAAGCAATTATGTCCTATGCTTAAACTGAGTGATGAACACATTGCCGAGGGCCATTTTGGGGGCACGCTTCCATCTCTGCAGAAAGTATAAAACTAAATCAAATAAATATAAACAGAATCATCCTGGGAGGCCTTGAGGCCAATCTCTGCACAATATTACATCCAAAAGACATAAATTGAACTCAAAAGAGCTTTGAAAAGTAATGTATTTAGGGAAGTTCTTCCGAGGATGTAGAGATGAGGAAAAAGATCACATAAGACAGTGAATCAAAATATTCTTAAACATCAAGAGGTTGATCCACTAAATTTGACTCATTTGTAAAATAATTTCCGCCAAATGCATGCATTTGTTTCCAATTCCTTAAACTCAAAGTTGTATATCCGGATTGTAAACAAAGATATTTGACCAATAAGAGAGAGACAAGTTTAAGAAGTGATGCTGGCCTCAGGATACTGGATGGCTGGCAAGTCAAGACTGGCATTTCTAGAACAGTCTATTTTCTACTATGTACAGTCCATGATGTATAATGAACACATTTCATATGTATGTCACTTTAATTCTGTTATAATAGGAAAATTTAGCTCAGGAGAGGATAGCTCTGAGGAAAAAGGCCCTTTTTATGGTAGTGTCCCTGCTTCTTAACAAAGAAATGATTCTCTTATACATTTAAAAAGCATCTCTTCCAATGACATTAAATTGTACTTCTAAATAGGGAGAAAAATGTACAAAAAGCGATGGCTTATTTTGCTGTCTACCCTACAGAAAAACCAGGCTATATTAGAAATTCCACTGCTGACCTTACCTTAGCAGTTGTGTTACTGAAAGCTGTTCAACTAATGCTGTGTTTCAAAATTTAGATTTATGCATCAGTAAAGCAAATGCCAAATACATTTCTACTGCTTTCATAATGCCTGATGAGATCATATCACAGCTTTTTAGATTGGGTTTAGACTTGATTTTTTAAAGAAACAATGGCTAAATAGACATCTTTCTCTGTACTTGTGGTTCTTCTTTCATAATTTCTTAATGTATCTTTGGGATCAAAATGGATTCATGTCTGTACTTCAGAGATTCAGTGTTTGAAGGTAAATAGGTGATAGCTTCAGTCTGTGATATGCATTCAATGTAAGAGATGATGGAAAACTCATCTGATGTCATCTGGATTGATGGTCTTGAGTGTCAGGTCAGCATGAAAGGTCTCTACCCTCCTTCCAGAGTTTGTTGCCAGAATGTGGTGTCATGAACACAGTTGGAGGAGCCACAGCAGTAATGGGGCAAGATAAATAAAGAGGAAGGGAGGATGCATATTGAGATTAGTGGTAAGGAAAGCCAGAGATATACAAGGAAAGTATAAAACACAGCTCAGGATGAGCAACTCTGTACTTTGCCCAAGAGAATTAGTGCTTGAAATCCTTTATGTCAGGATTGCAGAAGTGGATGTCAAGAGAAGAAGGTGTAAAGGTTCCTCTCTTCCAATGAATAGCATGGCAGAAACTGTCAATTATGCATCAACATCTTTTCTCATCTTCTTGGTAAGTAAAAATACCTCAGATATTAGCCAGACACTTGGAGGCTCAGAATCAGACCACACTTTCCAGACTCCCTTGCAGCTAGGTGCAACCATCACTGCGTTCTATCAGAATATAAGCAGAGGTAGTGTGTGCAATTTCCAGGAAATGATGTGGGGGGGGAAGTCTTGCTCTTCTCTTAGAATTTTCTCTTTGAAATGCAGATGTGATAGACAGAAAGGAGTAGTCATCTTGGAGCACACATTGAAAGCTCTCAGTTGACAGCAGAACTATGAGTTAGAAGGATCTAGTTCTGGGCTGCCTAAATTTTTATGAGAAGGAAATACATTTTTTTCCTCTTGAACTTATTTTATTTGCTTACTTTTTAATTAAAATTTTTTTACAACAGTTTTAGGTTCTCAGCAAAATTGGAGGAAAGTGTAGAGATAGCCTATATATCCTCTGTCCCACACATGCATAGCCTCCCCTATTATTAACATCCACCATCAGACTGGTGCATTTGTTACAACCAATGAAATTACACTGACACATCATCACCCAAAGTCCACGGCTTACATTAGAGTTCACTCTTAGTATATACTCTAGGGGTTTGGACAAATGTCTAATGAAATGTATTAACCATTATAGTATCACACAGAGTATTTTCACTGCCCTAAAAATCTTCCATGCTCTACCTATTCATTACTCTTTTGCCCACAATCCCTGACAACCACTGATCGTTTTACTGTCTTCATAATTTTGCCTTTTCCAGAATGTCATATAGTTGGAAACACATAGTAGGTAGGCTTTTCAGATTGGTTCCTTTCACTGAGTAATATGCATTTAAATTTCCTTCATGTCTTTTCATGGCTTGATATCTCATTTCTTTTTGGCACTGAAAAATATTCCATTACCTAATGTACCACAGATTTTTTTATCCATCCGCCCATGAAGGACATCTTGGTTGCTTCTGAGTTTTGGCAATTATAAATGAAGCTTCTATACACATCCTTTGGGTAGTATCAAAGAGTATGGTTGTTTGATCATGTGGTATGGATATAATTAGTTGTCGTTGTTGTTTTTCCTGAGACCAGGTCTCACTCTCGCCCAGTCTGGGATGCACTGGCACATTCTCAGCTCACTGCAGCTTCAACCTCCCAGGCTCAAGTGATCCTCCTGCCTCAGCCTCCCAAATACCTTGGACTACAGGTGCACACCACCACACCTGGCTAATTTTTGTATTGTTTGTAGAGGTGAGGTTTCACCACGTTGCCCAGACTGGTCTTGAACTCCTGAGCTCAAGCAATCTGCCAGCCTTGGCCTTCTAAAGTGCCAGGATTATAGGTGTGAGCCACTGCGCATGGCAGGATTTTACTTGTTTTGCAAGAAACTGCCAAATGTTTTCCAAAGTAGCTGGACCATTTTGCATTTCCACCAGCAATAAATGAAAGTTCCTGTCATTCCACATCCTTGTCAGCATTTGGTCTTGTCAGTGTTCTGAATTTTGGCCATTCTAATAGGTACATAGTGGTTTCTCATTGTTTTAATTTGGATTTTCCTGATGACATATGATGTGAAACATCTTTTGTCATGCTTATTTGTCATCTGCATATCTTCTTTGGTGAGATATTTGTTAAGGTCTTTGGCCCATTTTTAAAATTGGGTTGTTTGGTTTTTTATTGTTGAGTCTTAAGAGTTCTTTGAACTGGGCATGGTGGCTCATGCCTGTAATTCCAACACTTTCAGAGGCTGAGGGGGGTGGGTCACCTGAGGTCAGGAGTTTGAGACCAGCTTGACCAATATGGTGAAACCCTGTCTCTACTAAAAATACAAAAATTAGCTGGGTATGGTGGTGTGTGCCTGTAGTCCCAGCTACACAGGAGGCTGAGGCAGGAGAATTGCTTGAACCTGGGAGGCAGAGGTTGCAGTCAGCCGAGATTGTACCACTGCACTCCAGCCTGGGTAACAGAGTGAGAATCCATCTCAAAAAAAACAAAGTTATTTGTATATTTTTTCAAATACGTCTTCTGTAAATATTTTTACTCATTCTGTGGCTTGTATTTTCATTCTTTTGAAGTGTCTTTTGCAGAGAAAAAAATTTAATTTTGAAGAAGTCCAGGCTGGGCACAGTGGCTCACGCCTGTAATCTCAGCACTTTGGGAGGCTGAGGAGGGTAGATCATGAGGTCAGGAGATTGAGACCATCCTGGACAATGTGGCAAAATCCTGTCTTTACTAAAATACAAAAAATTAGCCAGGCATGGTGGTGCGTGCCTGTAATCCCAGCTACTCAGGAGGCTGAGGCAGGGGAATCACTTGAACCTGGGAGGTGGAGGTTGCAGTGAGCTGAGATTGCACCACTGCACGCCAGCCTGGCCACAAAGTGAGACTATCTCAAAAAAAAAAGAAGTCCAGCTTACTCTTTTTTTCATGGATTGTGCTTTTGGTGTTATATCTAAAAAGTCATTGCCAACCCAGAGGATATTTAGATTTTCTCATGTATTATTTTCTAGGAGTTTTACTTTTGCATTTTACATTTAGGTCTGTGATTTATTTTGAGTTAATTTTTGTGAAGGGTGTCTTTATCCCTGATATCTTTTTTTGCTTTGGAGTCTGCTTGGTATATATTTCTTCATACATTTACTTTTAATCTATATGAGTTTTTATATTTAAAGTGGGTTTCTTATGGCTAACATTTATAGTTGAGTCTTGGTTTTTGATCCACTCTGATAATCTCTGTCTTTTAATTGGTACATTGAGACCATTGATATTCAAAGTGATTATTGATATAGTTGGATTCACACCTGCCATATTTGTTATTGTTTTCTATTTGTTGCCCTGTTATTTTTTCCATTTTTTGTCTTCCATTCTTTTTCTGCCTTTTTGGTTTTAATTGAGCATTTTATATCATTCTACTTTTTCTCTTTTCTTAGCATATTAAGTATACTTTTTAAAAAATGATTTTCCTTTAGTGACTCTTGGAGTTTGCAATAAATATTTACAACTAATCCAAGCCCACTTTCAAATAACACTGTGCAACTTTTATGGGCAAAATGAATACTGTATAGTAAAAACCTAACCTCAATTCTTCCTCTGATCCCTGGTTTTATTACTATTATTCATTTCAGTTATACATAAGCATGCATAAATATATCTATACACACACACACACACACACACACACTCGAGGTATGCAGATGCTCCTCAACTTACAAGAGAGTTATATTCCAATAGACTCATCACTTTGCATTTAGTACCCTGATAAATCCATTGTGATGTTGAAAAATCATGATAGGACTATCATGACTATCTGTACAAGTAACCATACAAAATCAAATACATTGTTGCTATGAATATTTTGATCAAACTGTTATCTGTTAGATCAGTTAAGAATAAAAGAAAAAAGTTTTTATTTTAGCTTCGCGTATTCCTTCTTTGATGCTATTCCTTTTTTTAAATGCAGATCCAAATTTCTGACCCGTATTACTTTCTTTCTCTCTAAAGATCTTCTTTTAACATTTTTTGCAAGACAGGTCTCCTGGCAATAATGAATTCCCTCTAGTTTTTTGTCTGAGAAGGTCTTTCTTCTTCACTTTTGAAAGTTAATTTTGCGGGCTACAGAATTCTAGGTTGCTGGGTTTTTTGTTTTTTTTGTTGTTTGTTTGTTTGTTTGTTTTCTCTAAGCACTTTAAATATTTCACTTCGGTCCCTTTTTGTTTGTGTGGTTTCTGAGGAAAAGTCAGATGTAATTCTTACTTTTGCTTCTGTGTAAGTATTTTTTTCTTCTCACTTCTTTTAAGACTTTTTCTTTACCCGTGAATTTCGACAGTTTGAAAATGATTTGCCTGGGTGTAATTGTTTTGAAATGTATTCTGTTTAGTGTTCTCTGAGCTTCCTGGCTCCGTGGTTTGGTGTCTGATATTAACTTGGGAAAATTCTCAGTCATTACTGTTTCAAATATTTCTTCTCTTCCTTTTTCTCTTTCTTCTCCTTCTGGTATTCCCATTCTTCATATTTACATTTTTTGAAATTGTCCCACACTTCTTGAATCTTCTATTCTGTTTTTCTAGTCTTCATTTTCTTTCCTTTTCAGTTTTGGAGGTTTCTACTGGTATATCCTCAAGTTTAGAAATTCTTTTCTCAGCCATGTCCAGTCTCCTAATTAGCTCCTCAAAGGTGTTCTTCATTTCTGTGACAGTGTTTTATATCTCTAGCATTTCTTTTTGTTTCTTTCTTAGGATTTCTGTCTCTCTGCTTACATTGTCCATGTGTTCCTGCATTCAGCCTACTTTATCCATTACATCCTCTAACATATTAATCATAATTGTCTTAAATTTCTGTCTGCTAATTCCTACATCCTTGCCATGTCTAGTGCTCTTGCTTGCTCTGTCTCTTCAAACTGTGCTTTTTGCCTTTTAGTATGCCTTTTACTGTTTTCTGGATAGCTGGACAGGGATGTCCAGGGTAAAAAGAACTGCTAGAAATAGGCCTTCATAACATGGTGGTAAGGTGTTGGGGGAGCGTTTTACAGTCCTGTGATTAGGTCCCAGTCTTTCAGTGGGCCTGTGCCCCTGGGCTGTGAGCCTCAGGTGCTCCTCAGTTCCTCCCCCTGCCCCATCTCCTTTATTTAGGACAGGATTGCTAGAGTGGGCTGGAGTTGGGTATGTCCCTTTCCCCAACTCAGTTAAGCTCTGATAAAAACAGCAGGTTAGACTGTGGTTAACTTGTTTCCGGTGAGGGCAGGAGGCCTTGTTAAGGATAGACTGCTCTGTCTTGTTAGGTTTTGCATTACTTTTTGTTGTTGCTTGTTTGTTTGTTTTTGAGACAGAGTCTCACTTTTATCGCCCAGGCTGGAGTGCAATGGTGCAATCTTGGCTCACTGCAACCTCTGCCTCCCGGGTTCAAGCGATTCTCCTGCCTGAGCCTCCAGAAGAGCTGGGATTACAGGTGCCCATCACCATGCCTGGCTAATTTTTGTATTTTCAGTAGAGAACAGGTGTCACCACGTTGGCCAGGCTGGTCTCGAACTCCTGACCTCAGGTGATCCACCCACTTTGGCCTCCCAAAGTGCTGGGATTACAGGCCCGAGCCACAGCACCCAGCCTAGGTTTCGTATTATTTTTAATGGTAAAAACCACAATTACTTTTGCACCAACCTAATATTTTATAACGATTCCTGCTCCCCTACCCCTGCCAGAAGCAGAAGGGGATTTTTCTCTGATGTTTACTGTGAGAACCTGATGAGCGTCTCAAGGTAAAACTCAGAAAAAGCATGAGCTCCCTCCTCCCTATGACTAGGTCTCCCCAGAGTTTTTCACTCTCAGACTTGTCCACACCTAGCCTCCAGGAATTCATCAATTTCTGCCCTAGGACGGGTTCCTAAGGAGGTTGTGCCCTGGTATTTAGTGATTCTCTATATCTGCCTATCCATTTTGGGGGACAGTAGTTTGCCCTGTCACCCCACTTCTCTTATGGATCTAAGAAGAGGTGTTCATTTTCTAGTTTGTTCTGCTTTTTTCTTGTTGTTAGGCTGGAGTGGCCACTTGCAACCTCCTTACATGTGGGACCAGAAGCCAGATGTCCAATACATGTTTTTGTTGTTGTTAATTATACCTCTGTTATTTTCGGTTTTCAGTTGTCTGCAGTGAATTTAAGTAATACGGGTGGAGAAGAAAGAATGGATGAGAGAAGGAGTCTGGACTGTGTTGTTTTCAGACACGTGATTGCCACATTCCTTCTTGTTTTGCTCTCTCCACTGTCCAAGGATGAGGGAGTGGAAGCATCATGGGAAACCTTGGGTTGACCTAAAATGGGTAAGACTTAATCAGAATTTTCTGGAGTTTGAAGATTTATAAGTTCCTCCTCACACCCCAATTTGTATGGTAACAGCCTACGGACTGAAAGACCATCAGATCAAACCAAAAGATAAACTTTCCCTGGCACATCAGGGCCCCCTCATTCCTTGGCTTCAAGTGACAGAAATTTTCTCAGGTCTCCACTTTTCCTCAAACCCACTTTGCAAGCACCCATAGCACTCCTGCTGCCCCCAAAGTAGGGGGAGGTACTTGTAGCAGGTCAGGGGCTGGCAAATGAGAGCCTAGGAGCCAAATCTAGCCTGACACCTGTTTTCATATAGCTTGTAGCTAAGAATGATTTTTACATTTTTAAATAGTTGAAAAAGAATAATATCTTGTGGCACATGAAAATTCTCTAACATTCGTATTTCACAGTTCAGTAAAAAAGTTTTATTGGCATACAGTCATGTTGAGAGGTCAGACCAGAGACTAAGTGGCCTGCAAAGCCTAAAATATCTACCCTCTGGACTTTTATAGAAAAAATTTCACTGACTCCTGTAGTAAGTAAAAGTGCAGGTTGGTTGGAATTCTGGTCCTATCATTGCTAGTTGTGTTGGTGTTGAACAAGTCTTTTAACCTCTCTTATCTTCAGTTTCCTCATCTGTAAAACTTGGATGTAATACTTTTTTCATAGAGTTTTGTGAGAATAGAATGAAATAAACACTTAAGAGGTTTCCTA
The DNA here is from genome assembly GCF_008728515.1 of Papio anubis. NCBI lineage: Eukaryota > Metazoa > Chordata > Mammalia > Primates > Cercopithecidae > Papio > Papio anubis. Next base: position 97,223,426 of record NC_044982.1, read on the forward strand.
GCTTGAGGTATGTGCCTAAATGTGATAGCTTCTGTCATTTCAATTTCCCTATCCCGTGAAGGCTTAAGTCTTCTCTTAAGATAACCTTTGGCCAGGCATGGCAGCTCATGCCTGTAATCCCAGCACTTTGGGAGGCCGAGACCAGTGGCACACCTGAGGTCAGGAGTTTGAGACCAGCCTAGCCAACATGGTGAAACCCCGTTTCTACTAAAAATAGAAAAATTAGCCATGTGTGATGGCACATGCCTGTAGTCCCATCTACTCAGGAGGCTGAGGCTGGAGAATCGCTTGAATCTGGGAGGCACAGGTTGCAGTAAGCTGAGACTGGGCCACTGCACTCCAGACTGGGTGACAGAGCGATACTTCGCTTAAAAAAAAAAAAAGATAACCTTTATCCACACACATGAAAAAATTATATTTCAGATATCAGTCTGAATAATTATTATTGATTGTAAGATTAAAGCAAATGGCATTAGACTGTGACCAATATATCTGTATCTCCAAGAGGGTTTTTAAATTTCAACAGAAGCTCCTGACTCAAATAGATCTTCATTTGATAAACTATATTGGTGATATATGTATTGAGTGGTGAGTTCTTGGGTATTTCTGGTCTACTCTGAAAGCTGTGACTCCACTGGTTCTCAGTACCATATTTGGAGGCTGCCTTTTTAAAACGTTCCTGAAGCTACAAATATAGAAAATTGATGATATTATTCATTCACTCAGTAAGTGTTTATTCGGCTCCTACTGTGTGGGTGGAATGCACTATGGTTCTGGAGATAAACTGAAAGTGACAATCATGGTTCCTGTCTTTGTGGACTTACAGGCTATAGGAAGTCACAGGAAAAACCATCAGCCAGACCCTTGAAACACTCGGAGGACTGTTAATTAATCCTGTTTAGTTAACAGGATTTGGGTGCTGTATTGTTAATCACTGAGCTGAAAGGAAATTTAAGAGATCCTGACTGATAGTTACCTTTATATTCTGCTATTATTTCTATGGGATCACCTTACAACCATGTGATATTGTAGGATATCACATCTTATTGAATTCTTTTATCTTTTTTCTAAGAAATTGTTCTTAGGTAGGTTACAAGAATGTTCTGTTGTGCTCAGATAAGGGAATTTTTAAAAAGCAATCATGCAATTATTTTAATGAATTGTAGGAAATACAAGCACCTGATAAGAAATTCTGTGTTTCGTTTAAATTAACGAAGCTATTCTTGGAGTATACCACGTGGTGGAAATGTTTTTCTTCAAACCATTATTCTTGGTCTTCCCATTAAATATAACATTTTTTAATTGTTGTATTTTCGTTCTTAGTTTTGCAAAAACCAAAACATCATACCAACATGGCATTACTTTTGTGCATTAAATATTAAGGTATTAAATAATTGCATTTTTAAAAATTCCAAATATTTTCCATTTCATTCCAATTTACGGTAAGCAAATTAGGTATGAAAAAATTTAATGCACCTGCCTAAAACCCTTTAAACAATTCTTTCTTTTAAATTATCTTTAGGTAATAAGGATGATAAAAGTAGTCAGAATTCCAATTTTAATCTTTCTTCAGGAAAAAAAGGAGACTGTTGAGTGGTTGAATGGCATACCTTTTTTTTTTTAAGGGGTGCTTTTTGTTACATCTCTTTCTAGTTCTTTTCTCATCACCTGCCCGGGAAATCCTAGCCATCTTCAGGACTCAAATCAAGCATTAGCTCCTGTACAAAACCTTTGCAGTCCCTCTTCTTCCTGGGCAGAGCTGGTGTCTCCATGCTCCGCAATTCTGTAGCGCTTCATTATAGCACTTCCTATGCTGCACTGTAATTATTTGTTTACTCTCCTGTCCCTCCCATTAGACCTTGCCATTCCCCAAAGCATATACTATGTCAGATTCATCTTTATATCCTCTGCTTTGGAAACACTGCCTGACACTCCTCAGGGCTCAGTAAGTGTTGGATAAACAAGTTAATATGCAAAGAACCTGATAGGAAACCAACACTGAAGAGTTTGCCCAGGGCTCTTGGGTATCATTTGAGATCAGCTATGTCAATATGTGGTTCAGTTCGTGGGTATATAAGCATTACCTAATTTAATCCTCATTACAACCCAGGGAAGCAGGCACTGTTAATCTCGATTTACCAATGAAGAGACTGATGCTTGCAGTGGTTACGGAACTTGGCTATATTGGAAAGTACAGCTCCATGTAGAGAGTCATTCTCAATCAACAACAGCTGTTATTATCAGCACATGGAAGAGGAAGAGGCCTTATTCTGGGTTGTTCCAGAAACCAAAATGAGAACTGGCATATGGACTTCAACTTGTTGATTTTAGCTCAAGAAAAACATTTATTACATGTTTAGAACTGTCCAGCAGTGAAACAGCTTCTGTGAAAACCTAGAAAACTCTGTCCTTTGACATATTCACACTCATGCTGGGAGGGTGTTTCAGGGAATCCGGTGCTGAGATTTTCTCATTGGATGGGAAACAAGACTGAATGGCATGTGCCAATCCATGGCTGCGGGTTGATTCCTCCACCTAGGGGCCCCTACCTAGAATGTGTGTACCCCGACAACTACACCACTCTCTGTCCTCTCACTGAGCTTTATTCTCCTTCATAGCACACGTCACTACTTGTAGTAATAGCACGTTATTTCTTTATTTGTTATTTTTAGTTTTTATTTTTTGCTGACATCCAAAATGAAAACTCCATTAGGACAGGGACTGGGTCCTATTCACCACTGAGTCCTCAGTAGAAGCTGGCTCTCATAGGTGCTTGGCAAATATTTGTTGAATGAAGCCAGTAGAAGCTGGCTCTCATAGGTGCTTGGCAAATATTTATTGAATGTCAAATATCCCACTTATATGCTCAAATCTAGATGTGGACCTGGAAACACATCTATTCTCTTATATCCTCCTTGCTCCTTCAACCAACATCCTTCGTTCTTCTCTGCTGCCCTTGTTTCCCCAGCCAGCCACTCTTCAGATGATTTGGTGAACCCTGTAAGGAGACATTCCTCTGAAAGAGTTCCCTTACCCTTCTGTGAAGGACCTAAGACCTACTGCCAGCAGTGCTGGGGAACTCCACAGTGCTGGGGAATTCTGTGTGTGGTGTTCTCCTCATTTATCAGGCCATTTGCCGTTCCCATGCACATATGGAAATCCCTTAGTTATCAACATTGCTGTGACAGCACATACTCTAATCCAATATTTCAAGCACAGCAGAAAGAAGGAGAAGAAGTGGTTCCTTCCCTTTGAAAGAACAAAGTCAGATAAATGGGAAGAAAATAAGTAAAAATCTATTATAGGGGAATATTACATCCCACTCCTAATGTTTCCCTCCATGTGGAGGAACTTCTGTTGGAGAAATGCTCCTGGCCTCTCTCCTCTTCCTGGCTTACTTATCCCTGAAAGAAGGTGAGTGGCTTTTCTGAGAAGTGCATTTGGGAGAAAGTACCCTCCCTCCCTCACTCCCTCCCTCCCTCCCTTCCTTCCTTCCTCTTTTCTTCTGAGAGGAAACCTGTGCTTTAGTTTGCTGTGTGCCAAATGGTTAGTTTAGCAGTCAAGACTGCTGCTTTTGATGGGGAGACCTGATGTTTTCTATTGCTACTTACAACTGGGTGGGTATTGCTGATTCATGGTGGGGATGCAGTTTTAGGAACATGTTACCATTGTACATCTAAGCTGTGCCCATTCATTGGGTCTTTATCAATAACAAAGAAAAAATTTTAAACTTCATTGTTTCTCTGCCTTCTATATCTCTTTTAGTGGGTTCTAAACTTGGGTAGTAAGAAGAGGTAAAATTTTAACCCCTTAAGATCTCAATAAAATAGAAAATTAGTATCATATTATGGTTGAAATCTTCTCTCTCATCCAGGTAGTGTGGGATAGAGCAGTTGGGCTTCCCACAGATTCTCCTCTCAGGTCCAGGAAAGTGATGATTTCCCCACGTCTGTTTATCACTGCATGAGTGAGTTGGGGGTTTATTGAATATAGGGTACCGCGGGCTCCAGGACATCTCCTGAGGTCTGAGTGAAAAGACTCAGGTGATAGGTACAAGATGTTATTCTCCAAGGAGGTTGGAAATCACCACTCTCCTCAACCCCAAGTATGGACTGAAAATGCCTAAGTCTCCTTTTGAATTCCTGACAAGGATTTCTTGGAATCTCTTGCATCGGGCTAATAGCAGATTTTTTTTTTTTTTTCTAGTTCTCTTCCTATATGTCTGCCCCTTCTCAAAAATGACACTATATAGGGGTGAGTTCCACTGCCATCAGCCTAATTATTTTGCATCTGATTAGATTCCAAAGAAAAGCTAAATTCTAGTGGGTTCTAGGTCTGATTCACAACCATGAGTGACATTTTAACTGTCATTAAACTTTCAGAATAAAGACAATGACAATCATCTCAGATGATAATCCCATTCTTCCATCAATTACTTGGTCAAGATGAGGATCTACAGAACTTCCTTCTGTCCTTTGTCTTTCGACTTGATTTCTAGTCTCTTTCTAAATCTTTATCCTCTACTGTATTTAATGCTTGGAACTTGGGAGACTCTATAGACACAAATTAACTTGCTTTAGTCTGCTTTCCTCTTGTCTCTTCCTATTTAGCAGAGTTCCCAGCTCCCAATCACTTCGGCTGTCACATACTTCTTACCACTTTTGTTAATCACTCTTTCCTCCTCATGCTGGAATCTCAACACTGGAAGCATATGTGAAACCTATAGATAGATAATTGATTATTCCTGCCCCGTAACAATAAGAATAAATGCTAGAAGCAATGGGATTAATAGGAGTGGAAGATACAATTCATTGAGCCTTATGCTTATAATTTGTCCTCCTTTTTGGGTGTACTTCAATCAATGAGCATATGGATTGAAGTCAGGTTATTAACTATTATTTTGTTAGTTTGTTTTTAAGGCAGTGAACAGACTGTTACCAACAGCACTGAGCTCTGGGCTAGGAGGCAGTGATTCACTGGAAAGATCAGAGCCTGTCTGAGAAACAGGGCAGTAAACAAAAAGCTCAGTGATATATGAGTGCTGAAGACTTTTTTGTTAAGATGCACAGGTGAGACATTTTTCTTCATTGCTCTTCATTCTTTGAGCTGGCCTAACATGATAAAGGCAGGGGTCTTGATAATCCTCAGAGAAGAGAGCAGGCCAGTTGCCATGGTGTCTTCTGGCTTGAGGCACAAACAGTTCTCAGGGGTGGGTTTTCTCATTAATGGGCTGGGGGGTCAAGGTGCTGTGGATTCGATGCTATCCTGTGCAGTGCTCGCAACCCTCCTGTGGAGGAAGTATTAGGCCTCTCTACACAGAGGAGAAAAGGGAGACAGAGGGAACAAAATAACTTGCAAATGTCAAACGACTGTGAGTGACAAGACCTGAACGAGGTTCATCATCTCTAAGCCCAGAAGCTTCACTCCATTATCATACTGCTTCCAGCGAATCCCATGACTTCTTGTGTTTCCCTTATTCATCATTGATTCATTTCATCCACCACTGTAGGCCCCTTGCCCTCTAGAAGGTCACAATCTGGTACGTGACAGTAGTGAGTCAAGCAACCAGCTCGGGTAGGGGAGGCTGAGACCTCACAGCGTGCTGGGAGTGCTGGCTGCAGCGCCGAAACACTTACCCATGCTGGTTTTATTTCTCCCAGGAGGAAGACAGAGAATCTAGGAAGGTGCCAGGGATGCTTTTTCATCCCAAAGCCCTGGGAGAAATCCCATCTCTGGGCAAGAAGAGAACCTGAAAGCAAATGGATGAAGATGCTAATGCGGCTCAGATGATGAGAGCACACTAGGCTCACAGCATGCTGACAGATCCAGAAACCAGCTATGCTCCCCTTCTGCCTTCCTAAGACTTCAGTTAAGACACTGCACATGCCTGTCCCTCTGCAGGAAGGCCATCCAAAGTTATATCTTGCTTTAAAAAAACAAAACTTTAAAAAATAAAATGTATGAACTTGGGTAGTTATTAGCATTATAAAGCAATTTCATTTATTTAAACAGTCTACTGAGCTCGTATAGGGTATGATTTGGGCTGTAGAAATTCAGTTAGCATTGAGATTTACACCAAAAAATTGACTATAAAAGGCCTAGTTTTATACCCTGAATTGGAAGCTTGTGGTGAGAGAATGCAACATAAACACAAACTATTGGAAATACTTGCAACTGAGGTGCAAAGACAATACATGTCTAATTGCTCTGCTGCACACTGGGGCTAACGAAGTTTCTAAACCTGCCTTGATATCCTCTCTTGACCAAAAATGGGGACATTTTCACCTCCTGCCATGTCACCCCCAAAATCTGAGGCAGCCAGCAACATTATCCACATTGGGGCGGTAGGGAAGCAAGCCCCAGCCAATGGGGGCACACCTGGGTTATTGCCTCCGAACCGTGTCAGATAGCTGTTTAAATTTTTAAATCCATACTTCAACCTTGGGTCCTGGGTCAGCACTGGTTCAAAGCAAGGGCACAGAGGAATGATCTGAGCTGTTTGTGTTGCTGCTACTGCAGGAGGATCAGATGAACAGGTCAGACCACGCATCACACTGGTCATACAATCTCAGTAGGCATTTATTCTGGGCTCTGTGTCACAGATGCTAACACTTACCACTTGGTTTTGAGACTGGAAATAGCACGCCCTTTTTAGAACCTAGGATGGTTCTCGAGAAGCTAGTCTGAGATAAAAACCTTGAGCCTCATCTTAGGGATTTGCCAGCATCTGACCTGCAAACCTGTTTATCCATCCTTACAAAGAATTCTACTCATTTCCTGCTTTTATGCATTTACTCATCACATATAGACTAAACTGCCAATTTATTCTTTGAAATTAAACTTTTTCACCTCATAATCCTACAAGGATTTGACCCTCATGAGGACAATGACACCATCTGTCTATTTTTATTTAACAGTTGTGTCTCCGGTGCATAGCCCAGTGCTAGAATTATGCCTCCCGTGACTGTGCTGACAATTGTCAGGAAAATTGCAAAGCCACAGTAATTCAAACAGTGCGGGACTGATGCACAAATGAACAGATCAATTCCGGGGACAGAAGAGATGGCCTAGAAACAAATCAAAGTATATATTAAAATGAGTTTTTGAGTTTATTTTTTATAAAAATCCTTATTGAGCAAATTTATGTTCCATGCATGATAGTGGTGCTTACAAAATGTTGGTGAATAAGCCAGATACAGTTCCTGTCTCAGTGGAGCTACTAGAGGATGGTGGGAAAGGAAAACTTTAAATGAATAGTTTCACTTGTGGTATGTGCTTATGAGGGATGGAGCACTTGTGCTCCCATCTCAGGAACGTTATACTCATTGCTTCTTCTGGAATTTTTCTTTCCGCATTTCCCAAGGTATTTTCTTGTTACCTGAGTTGATGCAGGTCTTTACTGAAATCTCACCTTCATTGAAGGTGGCCTTTCCTGACCACCCTTTCCTAAATGTCAGTCCCATTACTCTCTGTGTTGACCTCTTTCTTTTTATTTGTTACAGTTATCGCTACCTAACAGAATGTTATATAATACAGGTCTTTGTTTATTGCTTGTCCTTACCACTAGAACGAAAGCTACCTGAAAATAGGGGTATTGTTCTCTTTTATATTCACAGCCCTGGAAGAGTACCTCCCTGGGAGAAGGTGCCAATTGAATGCATAGTAGTGATAAGTGTCACTTTGATGACAATTTGCCTTTTTAATCAGCGGAAAAAGCACACATTAATCAATAAATTATTTGAGCATAAGTAGTTTTCCATATACCCCTACATTATTCTACATTTATCAATAAATACCAGGTAGGTTGAACTGCTTAATAAATCTATTAGTGAAGCGTATTTGAAAAAAGAAAAGAACAAGTCATAGTAGTTTATCACAGAGGGCATATCACAAAGTGATTGCCATGTAACCATCACCCAGATGTAACCATCACCACCCCAACAGATCCCAGGACCCTGCCAGTTAGGGAAACCAGCCACCTCAGTTTGTTTAGTATTAACTCAGTTTTAACAATGCAAACCCTGTGTCCTTGTTAACTCTTCAGTTATTAGAAAACTACGATGGAGTGGTGAGAGAGGACATCCTTGTCTTGTGCCAATTTTCAAAGGGAATGCTTTCAGCTTTTGCCCATTCAGTATGATATCGGCTGTGGTCACAACCACAGTGAGATACCATCTCATACCAGTTAGAATGGTATCATTAAAAAGTCAGGAAACAACAGATGCTGGAGAGGATGTGGAGAAATTGGAACACTTTTACACTCTTGGTCGGAGTGTAAATTAGTTCAAACATTGTGGAAGACAGTGTGGCGATTCCTCAAGAATCTAGAACCAGAAATACCATTTGACCCAGCAATCTCATTACTGGGTACATTAATGGGATTTACAAAGGATTGTAAATCATTCTACCATAAAGACACATACATACATATGCTTATTGCAGTGCTATTCACAATAGCAAAGATTTGGAACCAACCCAAATGTCCATCAATGATAGACTGGATAAAGAAAATGTGGCATATATTTACCATAGAATACTATGCAGCCATAAAATGGTTGAGTTTATGTCCTTTGCAGGGACATGGATGAAGCTAGAAACCATCATTCTCAGCAAACTAACACAGGAAAAGAAAACCAAACACTGCATGTTCTCACTCATAAGTGGGAGTTGAATAATGAGAACACATGGACACAGGGAGGGGAACATCACACACTGGGGTCTGTCAGTGGGTGGGGGACTAGGGGAGGAATAGCATTAGGAGAAATACCTAATGTAGGTGATGCGTTAGTGGGTGCAGTGAAACACCATGGGACGTGTGTACCTATGTAACAAACCTGCATGTTCTGCACATGTATCTCAGAACTTAAAGTATGATTTAAAAAAAAAAAAAAGAAAGAAAGAAAACTAGGATGGGAGGTCACTGTATTTAAAGTCACTACAGTACTTTTCTGCTAACGTCGCCTCTTTCCTCATTTCCAGTACTGTAGGTTAGCTTTGTCTAGTTTTGAACTTCATATAAATGAAATCATGTAGTTCTTTTGCTCGATATTATTTTCATGAGATTTATTCATATTTTGCACATAGAAGAGACTTATTTATCTTGTCACTATAAAATATTTTGTTTATTCATTCTACTGTCAATCGACATTTGGATCATTTCTAATTTTTAGCTATTATAAATAAAGATGCTGTGAGCATTCTTAAACAAGGCTATAATTGGTGAACCTATGTTATACATTTTTTTCTTTTAATGTTTATTTTTAGTTCTGGGGTATATGTGTAGGATGTGCAGGTTTGTTACATAGGTAAACATGTGCCATAGTGGTTTGCTGCACCTATCAACCCATTACCTAGATATTAAGCCCAGAGTGCATTAGCTATTTTTTCTAATGCTCTCCCTCCCCTCGCCCCCTATGTATGCATTTCTGTTGGATATATCTAGTCCGAGGAATAGAACTGCTGAGTCACAAAGTATGAGTATGTTCAGCTTTAGCAGGTACTGCTAAATACTTTTCCAAAGTAGTTTCACTAATTTACACTCTCACTGGGAGTGTGTGAAGGTTACAGTTTCTCCATAATTGACCAATACTTGGTCTGGTCAACCCTTTTAATTGTACATGTTCTTCTAAGTGTGTAAGTGGTATCTTATTATGGCTTTAGTTTGCATTTTCCTGGTGATTATCATATGTTTTAAAAAGCATCTGTTCAAATCTTTTGTCCAATTTCATATTGAATTGTCTACCTTTTCCTTATTTATTTACTCTTTACATATTTTGAATATGAATCTTTTGTTGGTAAAACAGATTAAAATATATTCTCCAATTCTGTGGCTTGACATTCCGTTCTCTCAATAGTGTCCAATGTATCTACTTTGTCCTTTATAAGAAATATTTGCCAAAATGAATAGCTTTGAAGAGATATTCTCCTACATCTTCTATAACCCATTTAAAACAGAATTTTGGAGCTGAGCATGGTGGCTCATGCCTATAATCCCAGCACTTTGGGAGGCTGAGATGGGAGGATCACTTGAGCCCAGGAGTTCAAGACTACCCTGGGCAACAAAGTGGAACCCTGTCTCTACAAAAAATGTAAAAAATTAGCTGGGCATGGTGGCACCTGCCTGTAGTCCCAACCACTCGGGGGGCTGAGGCAGGAGGATCTCTTGAGCCTGGGAGGTTGAAGCTGCAGCGAGTTGTGATTGTGTCACTGCATTCCAGCCTGGGTGACAGAGCAAGACCTTGTCTCAATAAATAAATAAATACAATTGGATTTTGTATGTGTGTTAAAGGAAGGTTTAAGTTTTGTATTATTTCGTTTTATTTTTGCATCTGAATATCCAGTTGATACAGCATCACCGATTGTCAACACATTCATTTTTTCCTCTGCTATGTGGTATCACTTCTGTCATAAATAAAGTGTCCATATATGTATAGATCGATCCCTGGACTCCCATTCTGTTCCATCAGTCTACTTGTCTATCCTTATACTAATTTACTAATTAATATATTAATTACAGTGCCTTTATAATAAGTGTTGATATTTGATGGTAGAAGTATTTCAAATTTATCCTGACTACTCTTTATCTTTGTATTTCCATACAAATTTCAAAATTCAGGTTGTCAATTTCCACCCACCCACACACACACAAAGAAATCTTGGCAGGAATTTAGGTCAACTTGGAAAAATCAACAAATTTACATAGGCTCTTCCAATCCATGTATCATGTGCCTAAATATGTGTCCTCCACTTATTTAAGTCTTATTTATATCCTTCTTATACTGTTATATATGTTTATTTGTAGAAGTCTTTCATATTCATTATATTTAGGTATTTGAATTTTTTGATACTCTTCTACATAGTTTCACTTGTTTAATTCATTTTTAATTGTTTGTTGCTGGTTCGTGTTGCAGTTTGTTTATGATACTGCCCTTGTATCCAACAATTTTGCTAAATTCATTTACTAATTCTAATTGTTTGTAATTTTTACTATGTGTACAATCATGTTGTCTGTGAATAATGGCAGCTTTTTTTCTATTTCATTTTTTCTAATCAAAGTACATTTATTTTATATATATATATGACCATATGTATTTTATTTAGTGATGTATTACAATGGTCACAGCCTCTAATACAATGTTGAATAGGCCGGGAGAGCTCAGGTGCAATGGTTGGATGTGTTCCCCAAAGTTCATGTGTTAAAAACTTGATCCCTAACGTCGTAGTGTTTGGAAGTGGGTCCTAATGGGAGTTGTTTGGGTCATGTGAGCACTCCTCTCATGAATAAATTAATATTTTTATCACAGGAGTGGGTTCCTTATAAAAGAATGAATATGGCTTGTTCTTGTTCTCTCTATTGCTTCCGTGTCTTCTGCCATGGGATGACATAGCAAGAAGGCCCTCACTAGATGCTGGCAATTTGATCTTGGATTTCCCAGCCTCCAGAACTGTGAGGAAATGAATTTCTATGTTTTATCAATTGCGTAGTCTCAGGTATTCTCTTTTAGCAACACAAAACACTAAGACAGCAGGCATCACGGTTTTGCTCCTGATCTCTGTTGAAAATTGTAATAGTTGATGATTAAGTATGGTATTCGCTGTTGGTGCTTTGTAGACACCCTTTGTCAGATTAAGGAGATTCCCTTTGATGCCTCGTTTCTAGAGATTTTTTTTTTTTAAATCATGAATCAGGGTTAATTTTGTCATACTTTATCCTTCATCTGTAAAGATAGTTATTTAGTTTTTCTCCTTTGCTTTTTCTTCTTTATTCTATTAATGTGATGAGTTAAGTTCTGAATCTTAAACCAATCTTAAATTCCTAAGATAAGCTTAAGATTGGTAGTAATGTATTATCTTTTTAGTATATCCTTGATCTTGGTTTGCAATTTAAGATCATTTTGATTTCTGTTCATAGGAGGAATTTACCTAGAATTTTCATTTCTTATAATACCTTGTCAGTTTTGGGAACCAAGGTTATGTTGGTCTCATAATACTAGTTAGAAAGTCTTCATTCTCTATTTTCTGAAGGCTGTCATACTTCCTTTAATATTTTAAAGAATGCATCAGTGGAGTCATCTTGTCTTGAAATTTTCTTTGGAAGGTTGTGTATGTATTTGTGTGTAAAACAACAACCAGTTTATAATAATCATAATTCTGTGGGTTGAGAATTTAGGCAGGGCACAGGAGAAACAGCTCTTCTCTGCTTTATCATGTATGAAGGCAATACATCCATTATTTATAGTTATAATTTTAAGACTAGGAGAGTCATTAAAGATAATCTAGTCTATCTGGTCTGGAAGACATCTGATCTTGGAGTTTTCTTTGTAAATAGTTATTTCAACTCTATGTAGATTTCAAATAAATTTTTGAATTTTTAATTTTATGCCCTTTTTCAGTTTTCTGAGGTTCTTTCTCAGTTATCATCTCTTCAAATATTGCTTCTGCTCCATGCTTTTTCTCATTTTCTTCTGGTGCACCAATTATCTAAATATTTGATCTTTTAAATATATACCATATATTCTATATTATTTTTACATGCTTTTTTTTTGTCTTCATCCATAGTCTGGCTATTTTTAATTGACCTATTTTTCTAGTTTATTAATCCTCTTTTCTCCTGTGTCTAGTCTATTGCTCATTCACCTAGTGAGCCCTTATTTTATAATACATTTTCACTTCTAGAATTTTCATTAGACCCTTTAAAATACAAATTCTAATGAAATTCTCTACTTGTCTTTTTCCTGTTTTTTTTTTTTTAGTTATGAAATCTTGATTTTTGGTCACTTTCCCTAACTCCTAACATGCCTGGTAATTTTTTCATTGAGAGTCAAATATTGTTTATGGAAAATTACTTAGATCATCTGAGACTCTGCCTGACATCTTCCTCCATGGAGGATTTATTGTTTTCTTTCTGGCAGTCAGTTAGAATAGGGTCATATCTCCTTTAGTTTGGGGTTGAGTGGTTTGAATACTGGTTTCAGTTTTTGCGAGGAATGGTTTATTTCCAGCTCATCTTTACTCATAGAGTTTTTCCTTCCTATTGTTTCTAACTAGAGGTCTGAGGAGTTTACCAGGGCTTTTATTATTTGGTGAGCTCTAATCTTTAATTTTTGTCTCCTCAACTCTGTGGGTTACAAAAATCTTTGTTCAGTCTTTCAGACTCTTAGACTCCACTTTGTACCCTGTTTCCTAGTCTCTTGGCCCTGAGTTGTTTCAGAATTGGCAGATACCTCAAGAGGAAAAACTCTAGAATGTTGGACTCACATCAGTATTCTCCTTTCTACTGCTTTTATGGCTCCCCAGTGCCTTCAAATAGAACTTAAAAAAAAATATTTGGACCACATATTTCAGTTTCTTTGTGGAAGGATTGGTCTGCAACAGGCTACTCTACCAGAAACAGATCACATCTTATTCCCTACCTTTCATTCAGTTAAGAAGAATTTTAGCAACTAGATGCTGTTGGCTCAGTGACAAACATTTCAATGAGAGTGGACAATCTAGAGTATCCTAGAATGTGTGAATGTCATAAAAATAATTAAAGAAAGAATATCATCAAAATTCAAAATTTTAAATGAGACTTTAAGTAATTAAAACTAACATTAATTCAAGTACCATTTCTGACTTAGGAGATGAATCCAATTTCACCCTGAGCACTTCATATCAGTTGGAAGGTGATTATTACATCGTAAATAAATATAACAATGATTGACAGTTCATAACTGAAGAGTCTATGTCACTAACAAGAATGGGACAATAGATGACAAATTCAGTGTAGTGTCGACAATTGTTGAAAAATTAATCTGGCAGCACGAATTCAAGTAAGGTTATTGAACTGAAAGTAATAAGTAGTTAAAGTGGTAATTAATATAAAAGTTCAGTGGACACTGTGCTAAAAATTTAAATTTACCAGCTAAATCTATATATCTATAGTTTATACAGAATAATCTGTCAATGTATCTATAGATTACACAGAATAATCTATAAATATATCTATAGATTGCATATTATATCTGTATCAGTCTGTTTTCAAATCACTATAAAGAACTACCTGAGACTGGGTAATTTATGAAGAAAAAAGGTTTAATTGACTCACAGTTCTGCATGGCTGAGGAGGTCTCAGGAAACTTACAATTGTGGTGTAAAGTGAAGGAGAAGCAAGGACCTTCTTCACATGGTGGCAGGAGGGGGTTGGCAGGGAACTGCCAAACACTTTTAAACCATCAGATCTCATGAGAACGCACTCACTATCATGAGAACAGCATGGGGAAAACCGCTTCCATGATCCAATCACCTCCCAGCAGGTCCCTCCCTTGACACGTGGGGATTGCAGTTCAAGATGAGATTTGGATGGGGACAAAGAGCCAAACCATATCAATATCTATCATCTATAGATTAGGATAGCATATATGTTTGCCTTTATGTACCAATTACAGTGAACTATCTGTAACATACTGGATGACTGTATTGAGAAGAATTTTGAGGCTGTATCCAAGCCTTGGGGAAAAAACAACTGTGATCAATTAGTAATCCCTGCCACTGACAGCACATGTGTCAAGTGTCTGCCATCTGTGAGGAAGATGTTTCACAAATATGTATTTATGAGCATAACAATGTTGAATAATCAAAATTATCATCTTGAGATAATCCCATATGCTTCTTATACTTTATGGCTATGTTGTTATATCAACCATCCAAGTCCAGTATTCCTTGCGCCATTGAAGTTGTGAAGCATGTGCCATTCCTGTACTGTAGACTGGCACCATATTCATCTGGGTGTTCATGCTTTCATCTTGCTCATGATTTTGTCCTGTGCTGCTTGTGCTGATCATGTATGTGTGCTGCATCTGTACTCATCACTGCTTCTTCTGGCTTCTGATCTTCATGCTCATTCTCCCACTTTGAGCCTCATCTTGCCCTTGAGCTCTTGTGTTTGAGTCTGTTTTCCAAGTCAAGGCCATGGCTTCTTTCCTTAATAAAAATTCCCATTTGATTCTTCTGGTTACATTGCCTCTGGTCACTTACACGTGATGAGCCGAACAGGTAAGACAACATGGAATCATGAAGTTGGGTGATTTTTGGCTGTTCTACGCAGAAATGCCTGGCATGCTTAGTGTCCCCAAATACTCCAATTCACATGGTCTCAGCTTTTTGTATTTTCCTGCCAAGTTTGTCACTACTTCACTCTTTTTTCTCCCCCAGTCCCTCCATAATATTACTTTCAAATGGAACTCAAAAGACCATCTGCAACTCATCTCTGATGATCTTTCTACTTTATCCACATGTGGTTTTACTTTTCAGCTGCCATTAGCTTGCGTTCAGGATCCCATAACACCACAACCAAGTCCAATCTTCATGGTGACTTCTGCTCTACTGGCCAGGTTCTAAACATTTTCTGTTTGCACTTCATTGTAGGAGTTTCAAAAATATAGAATTTTAATGAAATTTTAGTCTGTAGCACCATACCTGTGTTTTCAACTTATTCATAAAGACTTGTTCTCCTAAACCTAAAAAATTAGAATCTTATTTCTATACATATCATACAAAATATTTATCAGCAAAGTTGAGCATATAGTTTTCCTTTAAGTTCTTCTAACCATGCATACTTTATGCACTTAACTTTTAACCTAGTAAATATCTCTATTTCAGTACCATAAATTCCCTCTCATTAAAACAACCCAGCAAAAGGGGACAATGACATTGAAAGCGTGTATCCCCAAAGCCACATCTGTCACATTTTCTTTCTAGTTGAATAATTCTGCCATGCCCCTGTCCTGCCCTCTATCCTTCTAAGCCAGGAGTTGGCAAACTATGTCCTGTGGGCCAAATCTAGCCCTCCTCCTGTGTTAGTAGGACCTGTGAGCTAAGGATGGTTTTTCACATTTTTAAATGATTACATTTTAAATTGTTTTTTATGTGTCTACATCATATCTTTGATTTTGCCTCTGGGACTGCAAAACCTAAACTCTTTACTATGTAGTCCTTTATGGAAGAGTTTGCTGACCCCTTGGTGAACTCAGAATGAGCCCTGTGTCCTTTATGCATTAAGTAACGTGCAAAAGGGGATTCATTTAAGCATTGGTTCTCCCCACACAGTTGAGGCTATGTCAGGGGTCACCAGGCTTGATTCTACTAATGTTAATGCTCAAGTGGGACAGTAGCTCTGATTTTGCATGGGGAATGCATGTGCATGATATTCGTGCTGCTGTGGTTGAATGGTAGTCCTGGTTGCAGGGAGAGGCTTTCTTTGTTTCCCGTCAAGTGCAAAGGGGGTGGAGGGAGGAGGAGGACATGAAGCAGAGCCTTATCCTCAGCGTTTATTATATGCCCTGAAGGGCTTCCCTCATTCCACAAATCTAACAACCCAAGTTCATCTTATTCCCAGTGTTTTATTATTTTTGAAACTAAGGCTAAAGTCTGGATGTGGTGACTCATGCCTGTAACCCCACACTTTGGGAGGCCGAGGAGGGTGGATCACTTGAGGTCATGAGTTCGAGACCAACCCGACTAACATGGTGAAACCCCGTCTCTACTAAAAATACAAAAAATTACCCAGGCGTGGTGGTGGGCGCCTATAATCTCAGCTACTTGGGAGGCTGAGGCAGGAGAATTGCTTGAACCTAGGAGGTGGAAGTTGTAGTGAGCTGAGATAGCGCCATTATACTCTGGCCTGGGAGACAGAGCAAGACTCTGTCTCAAAAAAACAAAACAAAACAAAACAAACAAAACAAAAAACAAACAAAAAAACAAACTAAGGGCAAAGAACTCTAATAGCTGGAACAAAGTCTGCAGGAACCTAAGACACCAAGCATACAAAGCCTGGGTGGGTGTACTCTTCTTGTCTTGGGCAAGCTGCAGGAGAAACATTGGACATAAATGGTTTCTGCTCATTTTGAATGGAAACAAGATGGTTTTTTGGAATATTCAAACTAAAAAACTACCTAGATTGCATATTAGGAAGTTTCAGGTAAGCATGTGTTCCTTTACCAGAGTGATCATTTTCCTCTCCCGTGGTCACACAATGTCAAAGGCCTGACGGAAAATAAAATTGCATATTCTAGCATATGATTGTTTTGGTTTCCATAGTTTGTCCTCTGCCAACCTGACTGACTTTTCTCAGCTGGGGCTCAGGGGAAGGGAGTGGAGAATGAAAGGCAGTACTTTGTGAGACGTGATATTTTGGGGTCTGGTCCTTCATTTTGTACATTCAGAAACATGATTTCTCTTTTCATGCAAGCCTGATCAGGCTCTTGGGCAATGACTCACAGTAATTCAACTGGAAAGGAACTGATTTGTAAACCAGATGCCAGTTTGTTACTTCGCACTGGGAGAAGGACTTGTCATGAGACCCAGGGCTTGCTGATTCCTGCTGGTGGAAGAGCTCTTTCCCTCTGTGTGGGAGAATTGCCACGGGAGGCCAGATTGAAGTTGTTAGCAAGCTTTGCAATGAACTTAGAGACAAAAGTGCAAACATCACACTTTTATAGTCCTTTGGAACATGTGTACTTGAAGAACTTGGATTTATTTGGACCAGGGTCAGCAAACTATGGCCTGTAGACTAGCCACTTGCTTTTGTAAATGAAATTTTATTGAAACACAGCCATGCCCATTCTTGCATGCATTGAATACAGCTTCCTTCTACAACAGAGACCCTATGACACACAAAGCCTAAGAGATGGGCTATCAGGTCCTTTAGAGGGGTCTGCAAACCCCTAATCTAGAAAGGTAGTTTTCAAGCTATAGTTGTGACCTTTTAGAAGTTTTAAAATCAATTTTGGCCAACATGGTGAAAACCCATCTCTGCTAAAAATACGAAAACTAGCCGGGCATGGTGGCATGTGCCTGTAGTCTCAGCTACTCCCAGGGAGACCGAAGCAGGAGAATCTCTTGAACCCGGGAGGCGGAGGTTGCGGTGAGCTGAGATCGCACCACTGCACTCAAGCCTGGGTGACAGAGTAAGACTCTGTCTCAAAAAAAAAAAAAAACCCAAAAACAAAAAACACTTCAATTTAAAGACTTATAACTAGCATTTTATTTTAAGAGGAATAAAAAAGCATAGAAAGCATCAGAGTCCATTTTTTTTTCAAGGTAAGTATTATTTCATGAAACCTTTTTTTGTATGTATATCCACAGACACAGATATATGGGCCCTGGCTCACAATGTAAAATACGTTTTTGCATTGAGAGTGAAATAAAAAGTTTTAAAATCACTTACCTAGAAAGAATCCTCTTTCCTCAGACAATTCTGAGAAGCACCGAACAAATCTAACTTTCAGACTCCCCTTTTACCTACCATAATGATTCATAATTTATGATAATAATATTGATAGCACATCATTATTTTCAAATGTCTTAATAACAAAATCCTCATGAAAATTTCTCACCAGACTTGGGAAAAAGAAACTGTTATCCATGGTTTAGAGTTTGGAAAGCCAAGGCTCCTGGAGTTTTGCTGCCTTGGCCAAGACTGCAATTCTCATGGACGAGGCTTATCCTGAAACCCATGTCTCTGTCTTGTTGTCTGGTGCCTTTCCTTTCCTAACATGTGCTGTCTTTCTAGAGTCTAAGAAACTCCTTCCTGTCTGATAATGTGTCCAAAAGTTTTAGGATTTTTGGGATTATCTTTATGTTCTGTTTTACGCTGAAAGCTTTGGGATAAAATGTCCTGGAAATGCCTCTCTCCAAAACCATCCCTATAACACTCCCTAGAAGGCTGATACATGGTAGCATTACAGTCCCCCTCATCATCCCTTTGTGAGGTCACCAAAGACTTACGAAGAAAAGGACCCCCCATTAAATGGCAAGACTGGAAAGTGGAGTGACAATGACCCACCCAGGCACCATTTTTCCTCCGCCCTCCCCTCTCTTCCCAGGGTAGAAGAAACAAATTATAAAATTATCAGGCATGGAGGAGCCATGGATTTTGAGGTATTGGGGAGATTCATTTTGGAGACTGGAAAATTTCTCTGCCCCTGGTGAAGTATGGGTACCCAGGAAGAAGCAATGTGAGTCAGCTTCAGGCTCAGCCACTGACCTTGGCGACTGACACTGCACTGGTCCACATGAATTCAGTTCAGCCTGTACAGCTTATGTGATAGCTGGATTGAGAAAAACTGGTGGCCTGTGCAAAGCTCACAGGCAGCAGGGGCAGAATTAGGACTCAAACACAGGCAATCTGACTCCCCAGCCCACATTTTTTTTTTTATTTTTATAAACAACAGAAATTTATTTATTTATTTATTTTTATTATTATACTTTAAGTTCTAGGGTACATATGCACAACGTGCAGGTTTGTTACATATGTATACGTGTGCCATGTTGGTGTGCTGCACCCATTAACTCGTCATTTACATTAGGTATATCTCCTAATGCTATCCCTCCCCCCTCCCCCTTCCCCACAATGGGCCCCGGTGTGTGATGTTCCCTTTCCTGTGTCCAAGTGATCTCATTGTTCAATTCCCACCTAAGAGTGAGAACATACAGTGTTTGGTTTTCTGTTCTTGCGATAGTTTGCTGAGAATGATGGTTTCCAGCTGCATCCATGTCCCTACAAAGGACACGAATTCATCCTTTTTTATGACTGCACAGTATTCCGTGGTGTATATGTGCACATTTTCTTAATCCAGACTGACACTGATGGACATTTGGGTTGATTCCAAGTGTTTGCTATTGTGAACAGTGCTGCAATAAACATATGTGTGCATGTGTCTTTATAGCAGCATAATTTATAATCCTTTGGTATATACCCAGTAATGGGATCCCAGCCTACATTTTTAACCAGCCTGGGCATTGCCTGTTTTTGAATGCAGAGAATGAAAAAGCTCTTGAGACTCTATTCTTTCAGGTCACACAGTCCAGCTCACCCAAAGAGGGAACTGAGGCTAGGGTGAAGTCTACCCAGAAATCAGGCCCACGGTTGGCTGGACCCTCCTCCAGGCTGTCAGAGTCTGGACAGCAGGACAGCTGAAGAACAGCAGGAGAGAGGAACCGTTTGCTAAAGATGTTCAGATGGATGGTAGGACAGAATAACAGCACAGAGACAGAGCCTCACTCCATCTTTGGAGAAATAGACATGAAGGTTCAACCCTTCCTGCTGTTACTTTGAAACTCAGAGGAAAACATCTGTTTTGGTGACTGTCTTTGTCCATTCAGGCAGCTATTAAAAAATGCCTTAAATTAAGTAATTTATAAACAACATACATTTACTCCTCTCAGTTCCGGAGGCTGGAAAACCCAGGATCAAGGTGCTGCAAGATTTGGTGTCTGGTGAGGGCCCACATTTTGGTTCATAAATGGCAACTTCTCACCGTGTTTTTTACATGGCAGAAGTGGGAGAACAAGCTCCCTGGAGGCTTTTTTTTTTTTTTTTTTTTTAAGTTCCCAGGTACTGTGCAGGACGTGTGGGTTTGTTACGTAGCTAAATGTGTGCCATGGTGGCTTGCTGCACCTATCAACCCATCACCTAGGTAATAAGCCCTGCATGCATTAACTATTTACCCTGATGCTCTCCCTCCCCCCACACATCAACAGGCCCCAGTGTGTGATGTTCCCTTCCCTGTGTCCATGTGTTCTCATTGTTCAGTTCCCACTTATAAGTGAGAGCATGTGGTGTTTGATTTCTGTTCCTGTATTAATTTGCTGAGGATAAGGGCTTAAATGTGGTACATATACATCATGGGGCCTTTTAATAAGGGCATTAAGCACCCCTATGACTTAATCACCTCTCAGAAGCCCCCCACCTCTTAATACCATTGTATTGGAGATTAGATATCAACATGACTTTCCTGGGGTGGAGGGAAGCGGGGGGGAGCACAAACATTCAGGCCACAGTGAAGATGATGGTGTAAAGTCAACAATCCTGCTTTTTCTTCCTGAAAGTCAACAGAAACAAAGAAGAGAATAGAACTAAAAATACCAGCTCCATTTTCAGCACCAGGACCACCTAACGGCTTGGCAACTGAAAGATACTGGGGGAGCACAGGAATATTCTCTGAGCACAGGATTCTGTTTCAAGTGCAAGTGTCCTGTCTGGCCAGGACCAATAGCTGTGGAGCCTGCTGGGACAGCAGGGGCTGCCAGTGACCCCCCAGTGCCCTTCTGTAGACACAGAGGAAGATGTTTTCTGAAAATCCCTCAAGGCCTGGCAGGTGGCTAATAGTAATATCAATAAAGGATGATTCCCCCAGGAATACACTTCAGAGGCTGGAGGCTCCTTCCTTAATTTTTTTTGATGACTGTGGTAAACCAGAGGGTGTTGAGGAAAAGGCTAATCAAAGGTGTAGAACATTAAGCAGTCACTTTTGTTTGGAAGGATTGAGCTGTTTGATGATTTAATCGGGGTTGATGATTTCTCGAAGAGGAAATCCACCTGAGCCAGTAGATTTTCCAGCCAGCATATTAACTCGTTCCAGAGACTGATGTGAGCTTTCTAATGGGAGTGAGGGGGAAGAAGAGAGGGAGAAAGAAAGAAAGTGAGCAGTAATGACTGTCAGGGAGGAAAGAGGAGAAGACAGATAGGTAAGCATTGTTCTCAAGGACTGGCAGGTGAGGCACACTGTTTCAGGGTGTCAGAGGAGGGTTTTAAAGTAGTTAAGCCCCTTGGGTAATTGCATATTGATTAGATAAGGTATTCATTGGCAAACCTTCCAGTGCCTTCTGGGGACGCCCATGTCCCAGTTCATTTTGATCTCCAACAGTCCAAAATAAGACCAGGAGAGAGACACAGAATGGAGAGTGACTCGGGGTGGTAATGGTGTAGAGGGGGTGACAGGATGAGGCATCGCCTTGAGGCTGAACCTGATACATGCAAGGATGTGGTACAGGTCAACATAATCACCTGCTGTTCATTGTCAAAAGACTCAGCAGCTGGTTGTGGAGGAGATAATACTTGATGATCATTAAGAATAGAGTAAATAGGGCTGGATGCAGTGGCTCATGCCTGTAATCTCAGCACTTTGGGAGGCCGAGGTGGGTGGATCACCTGAGGTCAGGAGTTCAAGACCAGCCTGGCCAACATGGCGAACTCCTGTCTCTACTAAAAATACAAAAATTAGCTCAGCATGGTGGTGCATGCCTGTAGTCCCAGCTACTAGGGGGGCTGAGGCAGGAGGATTGCTTGAACCTGGGAGGCAGAGGTTGCAGTGAGCCGAGATTGTGCCACTGAACTCCAGCCTGGGCAATAGGGTGAGACCCCACCTCAAAACAAACAAACAAACAAAAACAAAAAACAACAACAAAAATTATTTTTAAAAATTTTCTTGTGACTCTAGATCAAAGCTGATATAGGGACCCAGATAGTAAATGTGTCACTCACCCATCCATTCATTCAACTAACAAAGTGTGTGCCAAAAGCTACAGAAGGCAGGCGCTGGGGACACAGAGATAAATAAAACAAACTCCACGTGCACAAAAACTCACAGTCCTGCACAGGAGAAAGACAGGTGCACGAATAAGGACGATGAAACTCCATTAGTGATATGATCTAGTTAACAGCCAATTATGTCAGAAGAGCCAGGTGTAGAAGTTATCCCCAAGGTGTGGCAGGTGTTTCTTACATCCATGGAGGCACAGAGCTGTGTGTGGCATTCTTCCTCTTATTTGAGGGCTGAAGCAAACCCTCAAGGACCTTGTTAGTTCTGTCAAAGGACCGTGTTCTGTTTCTTTCTCATGGCAACCAGGTGAACTGGTGCTGCCGCAGGTCCAGCCCAGCCAGGGTTAAGTTCAGGGACTGGTGACTAAGGAACTCTAGGGAAGCTCTTTTTGGCAGGTATGTTTACGATACAAGACACAGCGATGTTAATTCAGTTTAGCAATGATAATTCCTTAGTAAGGAGTGAATGGGAGTTAATGCTGGAACCAAATACTTATTACACCTGCAATTAATTTGGGATGATGTGTGTGTGTATGTGTGTGTGTGAGAGAGAGAAAGAGAGAGAGAGAGAGATTCACAAGGTAGAAGAAAAATCCTTTCTAGAATTCATACTTAGAAAATAGACACATAAGGTGGGATTATTGGTGTCCCAAATGATCACTCTGTTTAATAACAATTTCCTACATGATCATCGCAATGTTCTCTAGTATTTTTCAAATATGATCAGAAGGACAGATTGGTTTTCCATCCCCTGCACACTCAGGTATATAGGGACGTAGTGTATAGGGTCTGGATATATAATATGTGTATAAATATATTTTATGGAGATGTGTCTGAGCTTCAGTCAGCCCGTTAGAAATATAATTGTGTACACTCAAAATAGTTTTTAAAAAGCATAGATTCCATTCTTAAAAATGATTTTCATTAAAATTTGGAAATTCAAAGAGGGAATGTCGTATATAGCTGTCATTTACTGAGGGCCTACAACAGTCCAGACTTGTTTCATATTCACATCTTTCTGGAATGGGCTAATCTCATTATGAAGATAAACAGAGCTTTGAAAAGGTTGAGTATAGTACTTTGCCCACACAGCTAGTCATTACCAAAGGTGCTCTTCGAGCTCAGCTTGCCTGATTTGAGGGTCATTTTCTATTACATTATGCTGCTTCATGCTATTGAGGAGAAAGAACTTAAGCCAAAGGATGCAATTTCCTAGGGCTTTAGAATTCTACTACCTGGAATAGGTAGACCATGGAGGCCTTGCAAAATGGATCTGAGCAAGCTTGTCCTCACAGAAGGGCTGACTTGCATTAAGCATCCCTAGATTCAGTCAGACAACAGTGTCCACAAAGACTAAGCCCCTTGTATGTCCCCTAGGTTGCCAGGTCAGCATTCAGGCCTCATAGAGTAGCAAAGATGGGAGAATGAGTTAAAAAATGACATCTCTGTTCTCAAGGTCCTCTTACAATTTAAAGACAGAGACAATTTCAGGAAAAGTTCCTATGAAAAGACATATCCAAGAACTCATAGATTCACAAGGTGGAAGAAAAATCCTCTCTAGAATTCATACTTAGAAAATAGACACATAAGGTGGGATTATTGGTGTCCCAAATGATCACTCTGTTTAATAACAATTTCCTACGTGATCATTGCAATGTTCTCCAGTATTTTTCAAATATGATCAGAAGGACAGATTGGTTTTCCATCCCCTGTTTCAGGAGTATTGCTGTTTCATATCACAAAGTACACTTTGGTAAAGAGAGACCTGCTAACTCTAGTCACCCAGTCTTGCATGCTCAGCGGGATGGGGATTCAACAATGATGTCAAGATAGAGAGATCTGATCTCGGACCACTTCATGGTGGAGGGGACTGTGGCCAGCAATTGTCAGGAGAAGAGTGTATTTCACTGGAAAAGCAGGGAGAGTGGGGGATGGCATTTTGAGGTCTAGCATAGACATGAAGGATGCTAAGGAGCATTGACTTCTGGATTGGAATGGATCAGCTGGAGAGGACAGAAGGGGCACATGCCATGTAGAGGAGGGTCACCCCAGACCTGAAGCTCAGTCCTACAGCCCATGCCTTCTAGTCCCTCATAATTTTTACGGCAAAACTCCCATGTTCTTGGACGTCTCACCAAATTAACTCAGGCACCCTGCTTTCTCCTCCCTGTACCAGAAGTTCTCTTCTTTCTTTCCTGTTATACAAAGCTTGTTTTTTTTTGCTCCTCCACTAGGATTCTTAGTTTGATATTATAGCTTGATATTATAACTGTTCTAATTTGCATCCTATCTTCTCTACTAGATTATAAACTCCATGAAGGAGAATCTCGGTCTGCCTGGCTGACTCATCTCCTGTGATACCTAGCACAGAACCTGGCTTTTGGCTTTGTATACCCAGAGAAGAACATAACACACTGCATAGTCAGGTGGCACCAACTCTTGGTAGAATGAAAGAATCACATGTGCCCAAAAAAGGCTTTGGCGACTGAGTAATGTGCTGACTGACCGCATGTGGAGGGCATTGGTCATCTTGTTGGTTTCTGTAAAATGTGGTCATATTCAAGCTTTCTCCAAGGCCTTGACAGAGTCAGTGTCCTCACTTCTCCACAACTCTGCAGGTCTCTCAATCTGGTAACCTAAGATACCAGGGATATTCCCCAGGGATCTGCCTTATCCAGGACTTGGCATATATGCTTAGCACTTCAGCATCAGGCCAGGCTTAGAGTAGATCCCTCCCTAGTCCTGAGGCTCTCATCTGCAGATGACTGAGTTATCTGCTAAGGTCTCTGTGCTGTCCTCCAGTTACCAAATAGATGGAGTTCCAGCCATGAACCAGTTTCTGTGGGCCTGCCCCGGCCCTCCCTGGGGCCCTTCTCTTGCTTCCTTGCAACTCTCCAAGCGCATCTGGTGCATCTGCTGGTTACTTGGCCTTTCCTGTGTAGTTCCTTGCCTCTGCCTGGGCACAGTCCCTCACCTAGGCACTGGATTTGGGCAGATGCCAACTCTGTTATAGGTGTCTGTTGGAGGCACTTTCTGATACATGCCAACCCTGGTGACAGCTGTGATCAAGCTGGGATGCTTGCTGTGAAGGTCCTTGCTGTGCTCTCAAGGTGAGGGTAATGGTGTCAGTACTAAACATTAATAAGAAAAGCCTAGAATCTTCCATGAGCTCCAAATAATGAGAATCTGGAACTTGCCATGCATCCTTCTCTAGAAGAGCAGCTCTTGTCCTGGCTCCATGTGCAGAAGCTGCACCTTTACTTGACACAGGCCAACACTTGTCCCTGGTCCCCATATAGTGTCAAGGGAAAATCAACACTTTGGAGATCCCCTGAGCAGGGCTCAAGTTTCGAGTTTGACATGTGACCTCAGAAGAGCTATGTGATCTCCTTGAGCCTCAGTCTCCACAACTACAAGGATATGGATCTTCAGGCCGGGCTCGGTGGCTCACACCTGTAATTCCAGCACTTTGGGAGGCTGAGGTGGGCAGATCACAAGGTCAGGAGATTGACACTATCCTGGCTAGCACGGTGAAACCCCGTCTCTATTAAAAATACAAAAAAAAAAAAAAAAAAGTAGCCAGGCGTGGTGGCGGGCACTTGTAGTCCCAGCTACTCGGGAGGCTGAGGCAGGAGAATGGCATGAACCCAGGAGGCGGAGCTTGCAGTGAGCCGAGATCGCATCACTGCACTTCAGCCTGGGAGACAGAGCCAGACTCCATCTCAAAAAAAAAAAAAAAAGGAATATAGATCTTCATATCTACCCAAAGGGTGAGAGCAGCAATGAAATGATATATTCTGAATTTAGACTCTGGCACAGTGCTTGGCATGGAAAGTACACAGCCCATGTTCCCCTCCCCTTTGCTTGCTCATCCCTGCACCATTTATGATGCAGTCAAATCCAAGATCTTCTAAAAAGCTTTCATCTGCCTAAAAATACATTCTTCACTATTCTAGAATTTTATCCCTAGAGAGACTTTTGTGTTAGATTCACAAGCAGGGGCATTATCAAGAAAAGCTGAATTTTGTAACTAGAAGTTGTTCTCTTATTGGTAGCATATTGTCAGTATTTAATTTAGTGATGTAGCTGATTGGTAAGCCCATCCCTCAGTGGCAAATGTTGGGGCATGTGGAGGTATTCAGGGCCAAGGCAGCCTTAGGCATGGGAAAGAGGGAGGTGGTGGCTATGGGAGAGGTGGCAAAGGTTTCAGGGTGGCAGGCAGGCCTCAGGGGGTGGACACATACGCTACTCACCTTGACTCACCCTGCATGGTACCTTGACATGATGGGCAGGAGGAGAACAGAATCTTCGGATAGATGCCAACCCTGGCAGCTGCCCAGATAAAGCTGGGGTTCCCTGAAGATCCTCAGCGTGCTCTTGAGGTTGGGGGATCGTGTCAACGCTAATCATTAATAATAAGAAGCCAGAATCTTCCATGAGCTCTAGAGAGTGAGAGTCTGGAACTTTGCTCTATTTTTAACACCAGCTTTCTCCCAGCCTTGCTCTCCTCTCATATATAAAGATGACCGCAAGTGCAAAAGTATGATTCCACTAAAGTGGAAGAGAGCCAGAGAATTTTTAGCTGGTTGGATTTGGGAGTTTTTCCTGTTACTGCTACAGTTAAATAGATATTGGCAAATAGTGTAACCTGCAGGGAACCAAACAGAGTGTGGAAGTGTCTGATTGGTTATAATTAGAAATACACATCATTCTCCTTCCACCGAAGTGACAGAGGGGTATTTAAAGGGACAGTGAGGAACGGCAGATGAACAGCCTTGGCTCAGCAACAGTTAAGAGCCACCTTACAAATTACTGTACATTTTGCAAGTGTAGTTAATATTCTTTCCCCCTAATTTTTAATAATGCACCTTAGCCTGGTTGATGTGTTTCAGAGCTGAATCTAGAGGCATGTAAGTACAAGATGTTTATATTTCAATAACAAATTACATTTGTAAGTATACAGCCTTTTAATCTGCAGTTTGTATTGTGCCTGCATGTATTGATGAGAACGATGATTATTCAGTCACTTAGGAAAACATGAAATAAATCTATTTAAGACCCCGATATATAAAAAGTCCTGTTCATTTTCCTCGCTCTGATGAAGGCAGTAGGAATGTAATTTTCTTATCTGTAAAAAACGGTCCAACTCCGTTGTATTAGACAAACATTGATTACGCACCAACTTAGTGCTGGGCCCCCTTGCTAAGAGGATGGGGAAGACGGCAGAGGGCTGAGGGCTGAGAGGTAGAGGAGAGAAGAACTAGGCAGTGTAGCCTAATAGTTTAGTGCATGAACTTTGTGGTCTGATAGATTGCATTTGAAACTTCCTTCTGCTCCTTCTTAACCTCATGACCTCCAGCAAGCGACATCACCTTGGTTTCCTTATGTGCAAAGTGAAAATAAAAACAATGCCTAGGTTTTCAGGGTAGTTGATGTAAGATAATGCTCAGTAACCATGAGCTGATAACATTGGCATTGGACCCATCTTGGCAAATGTCCCACGTGGAGATAAGTGTGCAAATAAAACATTTCAATAGAATATATTAAGTCATATGGTGGCACTATATTCTGTCACATGAGGGCCACTCTGGAGCTTAGAATAAGACGTAGTTTCCTGAAACTGGCATCTGGCTGAGTTCTAAAGGAGGAAGAAGAGCTAGTCAGATAAGAAGAGCATCAGAGATACTGAGGATAACTTGAACAAAAGTGAAGAGGCATCAATCACCCTAAGGGAGTTAGGAGGCAACCACTGATACTGACTGTAACTTCTCCTGGATGTTGTGAGGCTGACAACAGAGAACAGTGGGCAGAGAGCACAGAGAGGGGCAGAATGGGGCCACGCAAGCAGGAAGTGATGAAGTGACACCAGTCTAAGCAATTTTTCCTTTGCTCGTCAAGCACTCTGAAGGTCCAAAAGTTTTGACAGAGGACAAAGCTGCACAAAAGAGACAAGAAGACGACTTTGGCGTTCTGAGTTTCCTGAGATGGAGCTGTGTTTATGATGCTCTGGATGATCACAAATTTATACTGTCATGTGTTGGAGGTTGGAACAAGTATGGCCACAGGGGTGTCTCAGCAGGGCTGTGCAGGGCCCTGACTGATGGCACTGTGTTAGGACACAAGAGGAAAGGGAAGACTGTGCCCTCCTGGTCTGGAGATGGACATAGGCAGAGACAGAACTGAGAGCCTGCCTTCAGTCTTCCTGGGTTGGGCAAGGGAAACTCAGCGTAGCTCATCTTCCTAGGCAGCAAAGGGAGAATGGCATTGTGAATTAAGGGCAGTTTCTAGATGGTGGCTTATTCTGTGTTTGTGGACAGATAGAACGACCTTCAGGCCCAAAGACGTGCTGTGTGAGGGGTCACTGGGCCAGAAAGGAGGGCGTACATGACTGATCTTGAGCCTTGGTCCCCCAGTGGCTCATTAGCTGGATCCCAGCTTAGAAGAAAGGAGGCAATAGCAGAATTATATCACTGATCTTGAGGTATCAGAAATTCTCAAAGGAAAGAAGCTGTAGAGGTACACATAAGGGAATACTTTATACTTTCTCGGTAAGTATCTGAATGAAAAGTTACAGAAATATTAAATGATGATATGCATATGCATTACAAAATCACTGAAAATAAAATAAGTTGAAAAAAGAGCAATGTATAAGAGTGTCCTTTTGGGGAGGATGAGTCAAAATGGGCAAGTAAAGGAGCAGTGGTAGGCAGCCTTGAAACGAGGCCCCCAGTGAGCCCTGCCTCCTGGGCCTCATATCCTTGTGTAGTTCCCTCCCCATGAGTGTGGGCTAGATCTCCTTGCTTCTAATGAGTAACATATGGTAAAAGGGAGAGGATGTCACTTCTGAGCCTAGATTATAAAAGATTATGACTTTCATCTCTCTCTCTCTCTCTCTCTCTCTCCCTCTCTGTTTTGCATTCTTGGTTTGCTTACTTTAATGGAGCCCACTGCCATGCTGCAGAGGCCCATGTGGCAAGGAACACAGGACAGCCTCCATCCACCAGCCAGTGGGGAAATGAGGCCCCCATTCTGATAGCCCACAAGGAGCTTGAATCCTGTTAACAACCACGTGAGTGAGTTTGGAAGCAGATCCGGCCCCAGTCGGGTCTTAAGATGACCCACCCTCGTTGATACCTTGGTTGTAGCCTGTGGGATCCTAAGCCAGAAGATCCAGCAATGTTGCACCCAGATTCCTGATTTACAAGAAGTGTAAGATAACGAATGCATACTGTTATAAGCTGCTGCATTTGGGCTAATTGGTTGTGCAGCCATAGATAACTAATACAGGAGTTAACATCAACTGAGCAGTGCTCTGATGCAGCCTTTTACAGTTTATCTTATTTAGTTCCCTAGTTTACTTCTGGGAAAGCTGTTTGTTTAAGAATACAGGATATTTAAGGAATTTGCCTAAGGCCAGCCAGCCAGAAAGTAGCAGACAAAGTTTCAACCAGGATCCACTGGCTCCCAATGTGTGTGCCAAGTCTATGATACCAGGTCCAAAGGAAAGAATTCCCCCAAATTAAAGCTTCTCTGGAGGAAACTCAGGAAACCCTTAGATACGGGTAAACTAAAACGCCTACCTGCCCCCAGATATCTTTCCTGCTTCTATTTCAATGCCCTGGGTCCCAGTTTTGGGTTAAAGACTCAGACAGCTGACTACATGCAAATGCACCACCTCATCTTCCCCTTGGTAGGACACAGGTCCCCAAGGAGATGGTAAGCAGGGGAGCTCTGAACGGGACAAGGGTGAGAAGGGAGCACAGGCAATGTGAAGCACTGGCTCAGAGGCCAGGCACAAGTGGGGTGTCAGGTCAGGGGAGAGGACCTTCGTGCAGGGCAGGGCAGTTTTGAAGGTATCGGGCACTTCTAGGGCAGAGTGAGTGGTGTGTTTGGGTGTTTTCTTGCTTGGAGGAGTAAGAAGGCAGCTGAAAGGAATTGGGGGACAGGGAACCAGGGACAAACTCTGTCCCTATTTAACCTCTGGTCAGCGCTCTGAAAACAAAAAGATGTGAAGGTTTTCTCCGTGAGACGACAGTAGTCTCCGCTTGTCTATGATTTCACTTTTCAAGGTTTCAGTTTCCCAGGGTCAGAATTCCAGAAATAAACATTCACATAACTTTTATTACAGTATGTTGTTATCATTGTTCTATTTTATTATTGTTTTCCTCTTACTGTGCCTAATTCATAAATGAAATTTTATTATAGGTGCGTATATATAGGAAGAATGTTTAATATACATAAGATTAATATACATATACATACACACACACACATATATATGGTTCGGTAGTAACTTTGGTTTCTGGCATCCACTGGGGGTCTTGCAATGTATCCCCCATGGGTAAGGAGAGTCCTCCTGAAATGCCATCATCAAGTCTGTAAGGACTCACTCATCCATATATTGTGTAGGGATTACACACAGGATCTAAATATTCAAAGGGATCCTGTCCTCAAAAGAAACAAGAATTCCAGTGGGGATTTTCATTTCATTGCATTCTTCTCTGCATTGATTCTGGAGTCCCAGGTAAAACAAAGCAGGTAAAAAGCAAAGAAAGTTTGGTTAAGGGCATGCTAGGGTGCTGCTGGGGGCACAAGCTGCTAGCTGCAAAGATCCAGCATTTAATTTAGTCTCAGGCTGGTGTAGGGATTGACTCTAAAAAACCCGTGCAGCCTCAAACTGAACCTGCCAGTGAAGGGAGCCTACGACATGTTTTGTACTTCATTTTTATAAAATATTTGACACACAGAGATAGGTATAAAGAATACTAAGGTCAGCAATAATAAAACTATGTACCTACCACCTAGCTTTGTTAAACTATACTATTTTTCCATATATGTTGTAGATTCCATATATGTTGTAGATTTTCATCAAGAAATAAAACAGCACATTTAAAGCTGAAGCTCCCTTTGTAACTGCTCTAAAGCCATTTCTCACTTTGTCCCCCAAAATAACTACCGTCTTAATGTTGAGGATATCATTCCCATGCAGATTTTTATTTTTTAAAAAATTGTTTTAATTTTTTATTTTTTTGAGACAAGGTCTTGCTCTGTCACCCAGGCTGAAGTGCAGTGACACAAACACAGCTGACTGCAGCCTCAACCTCCTCTGCCCAAGCGATCCTCCCACCTCCGCCCCTCAAGTAGCTGGAACTACAGGTGCACCCATGCAGATTTTCACACTTTTACTACATAGACATGTGTCTATCAACCATATATAACTTAGTTCGCACAGTTTTAAGTTTTATATTAAGGATCCATGTTGTATGTAACCTTTTGTTATTTGCTTTATTTTTATTTAAAAAATTTTTGTTAATTTGTATTGAAATTTTCCATATAGGTAAATGTAGCTCTAGTTCATTCATTTTAGCTACTTTTTGTTTTGCTTACTTTCCATTTTATAAAAATTTTACACCTTTTTAGTAATTAATTCTCCTGTTGATAAGTATATAGATTTTCATTTCTTTTTTTCGCTCTTAAAAAGTTCTTTTCAATTCTGCTACTACACACAATGCAATAATAACATTTTTTCTGCATGGCTCCTGGCATACATGAGTGAGTTTCTCTACGAAAAGGTAGAAGTGCTGAGTTGTAGAAGATGCATGTTTTCAGATTATGACATATTGTAAAAGTGCTTTTCAAAGTTATCCTAACAATTTACACTCCTACTCACAACGGCTGAATGTTCCCTTCATCCCTGGTTCCCCAATCTTTCTCTCTATGATGTGGTTTCCTGATGCAAGCCCCACTGTGGTTGTTTCCCTCTGCTTTCTCTCTGATGGGTCAAGGTCCTACCTAACTAGCACTCAGGACTGAATTATCTGAATGTGGATGTGATTTGACCCATAAAATGCTTGTTGGAACTCCCTCTTAAGTTTGGCAATGAATTTCTTCTGAATTTTCTCTCAATAGCTATTACTTAATTTCAAGCAACCACCTCCTCTGTGGCTCACGTTGTCCATCTTCTCACTGGTTCATTAAAGCACCAGTAGCCTGGAGGCTCATAAAAATAGTTCTACAAATCTGTGCCATTAATTCCTTACCTTCTTTAAAATTGAGAACTTTCTGAAAGTCAAATGAGAGCAGTACACACACACACACACACACACACACACACTTGCATCATTTTGCATGCAATTCCAGAGGGCTCATTGACATCTGAAGCAAATCTGCAGATCTCAGGTTAATCTTGCTCTGAACTGTGTTGGAGAAGAGTTTGCCCTGTTGAAGTACACCTCAACTTGGGGCTATTGGGAAAATGCTCCAATGTTCGAAATGTTTATAGGCATTTTACTGAATCTTAATATGTTTTTACGGTTGTTAGTATTGTTCTAATATTAAACTCCAACTGTATTCATGATGCAGCAGGATAGAAAGGAGAGTTTAGATTCTGTCATTTCTTGTTTGGATGAGATACGTAACCTCTGCTACCCTCAGTTTCATTATCTCACAAATGGACTCATGTCTCACAGGATTCTTGTGTGAATTAATCAAATCTATCCTACTGTTTGAAATGTGGCAAATATTTAATAAATGCTGGCTTCTTTTTGTCCTACTTTAGCCCTTTGAGACTTGGCTAGCAGATCTATACAAAGAAGCTGAAGTTAGTATTTCCCTGGGCTGGTGCAGTTTTATTGAAATTGCATATGCAATGTTTCGCTGTAATTCACTCTGTAGTGCAGGGTAAACATGTTAATTTCCTCAAAACCAATTTTTAGAGGTTACGTTTTGGGGGGGGTGGGGGGCAAGCCAAAATTTAATTTTGTTTATTTTCTACATTTGCCCAACTAAGTTTCTGCACTAACAGGAACTTTAAGCTCTTCCATCACCACTGGCCCCAAGACATCTTGCTGGGATCCCTTGCCTTCTCTCCCCACCAGGCTGCACCTGCCTTTAATGATCACAAACAAATGCTCAGCCTAGTTGGGCCACACGCATGCAGAAGAATTATTATCCACGGTGCTCCCTGGAGGTTTGGGGAAGCTCCTGATTCCCCACATGTCTTTCAAAGGCATAGATTGTTTTAGACACCTATAAAAATAATAGCCATGAATTATTCATAGATAAATATTAATGCTGCATCCATATTGAATCCAAGCACAAAATGAATGGCTTTATCTCCATAAGGTCCCAAATAGATTTCATAGAAATTTCCTCCCATTATATATTATTTACTATTGATATCTAATAAAAATTCACACCAGTGAATGTAATGCTTTGACACCTTCTGCTTACAAACATTAGGAAAAATGTTTTGAGAAAGATTTGAGTTATGATTACTAAACCTGTTCCCATTCTGTCTTTGTTGCCCTTGAAATTCCTAGCAAGAATTGCTTTTCTGAAGAAGAGAATTTCCATTTTTATATCTATAATGAGAAATCCCTCTGCCTCCAACCACCCACCCAAAACATCTGAAAATGTCAGGGCTAAAAGGGACCTCAGAAGTTAGCCGTCCCAAGCTCTTCATTTTCCAGGTGCCCAGAGAGGTGCAGTGACGGACTCCAGATCACTCAGGGAGCCCACGAAAATTAAGAAGCAAGATCATGTGCCAACAGGTGCTATATGGCTACTGGTGCAACAGGCTGGAGAGAGAAAAATGAAGTCTAAGCTGCTTCTTTTATGTGTCACAATATCAAACAGCAAGATTTATTTGTAATTAAAATGTGAATAACACACAAAAGCTGTGTCATGCCAAACAGAAAATTTCAGGTCAAGTATTTCAAAACAACAAGCATGCAAAAAACAAAAGGCACTGCCATACCTTCCTTTGTATTGAATTCAGCCAAGCCAATCTGTGAGATAACTAAGTAGCTAGCAAGAGCTACCTGGAACAAGCACACACCACCAAAGAGAAAGAAAGAAAGAAAGAAGGCAGGTATAGACATGAGCGAAATTGTTGATTTGTTGATTTTTTCAGTGGCTTCTGTTATTTTTTATGTAATTGTAATAACTATAGAGGTCTTTTATTACACTGCCACCATGTCATTTTAGTGGACAGAGATAAGATTTTCCATCTTACTGACTTGGGTCGGCCTATGGGAAATCTGCCATCCACATAAACACATTAGTGACATTAATAATAAAACCACTACTATTCATTCAACTGGAAGAATGTGTATCTTTCTATGAGGCCAACAACATTCTAAGCATCATTGACTCATTGTTCTCTTTATAAATCTCAGGAGGAGGAGGACACGGTCCCTACCTCAGAGGAGTTCAATATTCAGTTTGCAGATGATATAAACCTGGAAGGGAAGTAAATGCAATATATGACAAAATCAAGATGCTGAATGATTTTGATGGGCTAGATTCTGAACCAAAATTAAATAGAGATACAAAAATAAATGAAGTCCTGTCCTTGGGTATAAAAAGAAAAAAAAATTGCATAGTACGGGATAGGGAAGACTTGACGTGTAGAAAATATCTTAGGGGATATATTAATTTCCTAGGGCTGCTATGACCAAGTAACACAGAGTGACTTAAACAACAAAATTGGTTGTCTTACAGCTCTGGAGGCTGGAAGTTGGAGATCAAGGTGTGGGCAAGGGTGGTTCCTCTAAGGGCTGTGTGTAAGAATCCACTCCAGGCGTCTTCCCTAGCTTCTTATGGTTTGCTGACAATCTTTGGCATTTATTGGCTTGTGGGAAGCATCCCTCCCTATCTCTTCCTTTATTATCACATGGTGTTTTCTCTGTGTGTTTCCAAAATTTCCCTTGTGATTAGGACACTAGTCATATTGAATGAGGATCCACCCAAATGACCTCATCCTAACTAGTGATATCTGCAGTGACCCTGTTTCCCAACAAGTTCACATCTGAGGTACTGGGGTTAGGATTCGAATATATAAATTGGATAAGGGGAGGATGCACAATTCAGCCTGTAACAGGTGGCTTTCAAGGCCTAAATCATAGCTTAGATGATATTGATAGTCTAATTAATTACACTAAGTCTAGCATAATCTTTGACTGTATTTATGAAAGTGTGGTTTACAAATTCTAGCAGGAATGTTCCTACTGGACTCTATACGCAGAGCATGGGATAGGATTTCCTGTTAGATAATTAGATATGGACACACGAGGACATGCCATGTAGAAGACGTTGGAAAGAACTGGAGGTGTTTTGACCTCAAAACAAAGGGGAGTGAGCAAGGTGTGAAGAGTAGGGTAGAGAACCCATAAAGAGCAACCATAAAATGTCCTCATAACTTGGAAATAAGATCATTGTTAGAGTAAGAAGCATAGAGAATGGGAATTAGATTGTAAAATGTGGGGATTAAGGACCCAGGTTTTGGAGCCAACTGCTTTGGTATGAGAGCTCACTGACACCTAATAGCTATGTGGGCCGATTATATCATCTCTCTGTGCTTTGATTTTCTTCCCTACAAAATGAGGATATTTATAGCACTGATCATATAATGGTGTTGTCAGAATTACATGAACTAATACAAGTAAAAAGTTTAGAATGGTGCCTGACACGTGGTACACTAGCTGCTATTATTATTACAATCATTTGCAGAAACTAGACAGCTGAGGAAACAAAATCCAGGTGACTAGGGAAAGGAGATGGAGACAGATCGTGAATGTGATCATTATAACAAAGCTGCTGCTTTCTCATTGTATGTAATGTCTACAGAAAGAAGGTGTTCACAGATAGGAGAGAGTCTGCTTGGGTTTTAGGAAAAGTGTAGATATGAAGTGGGTTGGGGGCAATGGTCTCCCAGAACCTTCCAGAA
Organism: Papio anubis; assembly: GCF_008728515.1. Classification (NCBI taxonomy): domain Eukaryota; kingdom Metazoa; phylum Chordata; class Mammalia; order Primates; family Cercopithecidae; genus Papio; species Papio anubis. Next base: position 97,259,515 of record NC_044982.1, read on the forward strand.
GCAGAGTCATTAAACATGGCTGTCACTGGAGGTGAGCTCTATTGCAGCAGAGTCTCCATGAACTCTCCCTAACATCTCTGATATTCCCTTTGTAATATAATATTTATTTTTGTTTGTTTGTTTTTGAGATGGAGTCTCGCTCTGTCGCCCAGGCTGGAGTGCAATGGCGCCATCTCGGCTCATTGCAACCTCCGTCTTCTGGGTGCAAGCAATTCTCCTGCTTCAGCCTCCCAAGTAGCTGGGATTACAGGCCCGCACCACCACGCCTGGCTAATTTTTGTATTTTTAGTAGAGATGGGGTTTTACCATGTTGGCCAGGCTGGTCTTGAACTCCTGACCTCAGGTGATCCACCTGCCTTGGCCTCTCAAAGTGCTGGAATTACTGGTGTGAGCCACTGCACTCAGCCCTATTTATATTATCTTAACCATTTTTCAGTGTTCTGTTGAGTAGTGTTAAGTATATTTACACTGTTGTACAACAGAATTTTTTTCATCTTGCGAAACTGAAACTCTGCATCCATTAAACAACAGCTCCCCATTTTCTCCTCTCCCCAGACCCTGGCAAGCACCATTCTACTTTCTGTCTTTGACAACTCTAGGTGCCTCATGTAAGTGGAGTTATACATTATCTTTTTGTGACTGGCTTATTACACTTAGCATCATGTCCTCAGGTTCATCTATGTTGTAGCATGTGTCAAAAATTTCCTTTCTTTTCAAAGCTAAATAATATTCCATTGTATATATATATATATACCAGCAAACTCTTAACTGTTAATTTCACCTGCTGGGCACCATAAAATTTGCCTGATCTGGACAATGGAGAGACCGATGGAGCTATTCTGATGACTGGAAAGGGAAAGGGGGTTACAGTTCATTTTATCTTGTATTCCCTAGAAAACAGAGTATGAAGAAAAGGCTCATGTGTTCTTACTAGGTAGAGAGTAAGCATTTCAGGGAATAAGGCAGAGAAGGAGACAGAGCCAATATGAGGATAACTTACTGAGTTAGTCACCAGCAGATGCTACTGCTTACTGGATTTTGAGGGGCCAAGGGACCCAGACAAAAAGGGACAGTACAGTCCTCTGAGAAGCCTTATAGATATGTCTCAGGACAGTGGAGGAGAGAAAGAGGGAAGGGTTTATCCTGAGTCCTGTCTTCCATTAGTCAAAGATTCACCCTTTGGTGATAACCCCGCCACCCCCACCATATCAGGGTTGTGCACAGGTGGGCACTAAGAAGGATTTTGCAGTGCCCCCCACCCCCAGAGCCCTGTATATTCCAAGTCAATAGAAAAGCCAAGGATGGAGAGAAGCAGACACAGGCAGCAGGAAGTGACTGCTAGGTTGTGCCTGCATAAAGTTAGTCAGGGGCCATGCAGAGCTGGTTGCTGTAGCAGTAGCTGGAATGAGAACAGTGAGGCCAAGAGTATCTGAAGAGCTTCAGGAGAAGCACCTGGCATAGAAGGTAAGGGAATGCAACTAACATGTACTGGGTCGCCACAATGCTCCAGGCACTTCACAGGTAATAGCTAATGCTACCCTCATGTCAACTACAGACATTACTGAGGCTCAGAGAAGAAGTTTACTAACTTGCACAAAATCACATTGTTATTCTGGCTAAGTCTGGAACCAGATCAGATTCTAACCTAGTACTTTTATATTGAGAAACTGGAAACCTATTCTACGATCAGTCTTTTGTGAGTGTGTTTGAATTAACCTTGTCAATTCTGGAATTCTGGGTCCCCTAGCTAAATTGAGTTTCTGGAGTGACAAAGCTGAAGACAAAAATCTGGAATATAGTGATTTCATTGAGGAACATTCCTGAAAGATTTCTCTGTGATATCTTCACCTCGTCTCTCTCGGTGAGTCTTGGAATATTTGCAGCATTGTCAGAAGACCTATTTTGAGGGTGTAGATTACTGGGAGCAAATTTAAACTCTATATAAGGTTTCATAAACATAGGCTACTTAGGGAGGTGAAAACTGGGTGGACGAGGGTAGCACTAGTTGCCATGAACAGAAAGATCTTCTCACTGAGGTGTAACTCTATATGTTAAGCATTAGAGGAAAACCATATTACTTTCTCTGGGCATGGAACTGATTGCCCTCGAGAAAGATCTGAGTTGCTATGCCTCACGATCCTTTGATTTTTCATCCACCCCGCTTCCATTTCATCCCTTCCATCCATTCTTTCTTCCTTCCTTTCACTTTTCTATCTTCCAATCTTTCATTTTTCCTCTTTTCTTACAAATTTCTTTCTGTTCATTCTTCTACTCTTATTTCCTTATAGCTTTTTGTTTGCAAGCAACAGACACAAACTCTGGCAAACTTAAGCAAAAGAGAATTTGAGTAAAGGATATTAGGAAGCACGAAGAATTAGTAATAAGGTAAAAACAAACAAACAAACAAAAAAAAACAGGCTTGGAAGCAGAACCATCTGATGCACTGGACCATCAGAAACTCTTCAGATGGAAAAAATAAAACCCAACAATGTTTTTCTCTATCCTTATGTCACTTTAAACAGGAAACAAAGTCCTAGGAGAGTATAACCAGTTGGCCAGCTTGGGTTGCGTGCTCTATACTCTTGGCTGTATAGAGTAAAAGAAAGGATCTAGTAGAAAGTCTTCGCAGGGACCTCTCAGTTTATGGTGGAAATGCAGGTCATTTTCACAGTACCCACTGTAGGGGTTTGGAAAGATAAAGACCCAAAGGAAATCAAGGTACACTTATGAAAAGGAAAGCATGATCAATGGCAAAAAAAAAAAAAACATAAAAATATTTTGTGTGTTTTTTCTGCACTTTCCCCATTTCCACTTTACCTTACAACAGGAAGGCTTTAAGATGGTTCCCGTGATCAGCTACTTCTGGTGCAGGTCTGAAGCTGTTGTGTTATGACATTTCCTTCCAAATGATAATATATCATATTGTATAGCACCTTGCAATCTATCATGTACTTGAAGACTCATGATCTCATTGCATGCTTACATTGACTCTGTGTTATGGACTGAATGGTGTCCCCCACCCCAACCAAATTAATATGTTGAAGTCCTAACCTACAGTACTTCAGCATGTAACTCTACTTGGAGATAGGACATTCACAGAAGTGATTAAGCTGAAATGAGGCATGACATTGGACCCTCTCTAATTCATTCTGACTGGTGTCTTTATAAGAAGAGGAAATTTGAAGACACAAAAGATGCAAGGAATGCTTACCTAGAGAAAGACTATCGAGAACACAGGGGAAAGGCAATCATCTACAAGTCAAGAAGGGTGGCCTCAGAAGAAACTAAACTTTCTGACACCTAATCTTGAACCTCTAGCCTCCAGCACTGTGAGAAAATAGATTCTCAGTCTGTGGCATTTTGTTATGGCAGCCCTAGCTGACTAATACACTCATACACGAATACACTATGACCACTATTACTCAGGTAAGGGAACCACAGATCAGAGAGGTCATGGTATTTGTCAAAGTCCGACAGCAAATAAATAGCAGAAAAATCACATCCTTTTGTTCCAATCCAGTATCCTCTCTGCTACGTCATCCTGTTTCATTATGTCCTGCTGCAATCTTATGCTGCAGGAGACCAACCCTGCCCCGACAAATCTGTGTCCTTCTATGTGAAACCCTAAGCTCATGGCAGAGTGAAAAGAGCTTGTGGCCTCTGGTTGGCTGTATGCTGTTTAGGGCATCACTGTCCGTAACTGTCAGTCTGGTGCATTCCTTTCCAAATGCACTTCCCCTTCTTCAGTCCCTCTAGTGCTGATAAAATAAGACAAGCCTTGAACTCAGGGACTGCTTTTGACAATCAGCAGAACAGCCAGCATGATAGTCACTCAGTATTGCCTCTCTCAGCAAGTGTGTGAAATATGCAGCTTTAAGTGAATTCCATTTGTTACTGATTTAATTAAGGAATCTTCTTTCAGTAGTGATTAGCCATCTTGTTGAGAAAAGTCATAATAAATTTGGTGATGTCTCTATCAAGATTATATGCAACAAATAGTAATTTTATATTTAAAGAGGCCTTTGCTCATCCCAAAGGATACTGGGTTTATAGTGCAAGTCATATTACATTAGGTATCTTATCCTTAGCGGTTTAACCTCTTGCTCCCATTCAAGTTTTGGCTGGGGTGGGGCATTTGTATTTTATTTATAAATAAGAAACTCTTTTAGATGGAGCTTAGAGATACCAGCTGATGTAACAAATCTTATGTCACCTCATTATCTACTTGTGTATCGAACATCTCTCTGTGGCTTTGATGTCTGTTGCAGCCAATTCTTTTTTCGTAACTAGCTAGCTCAAAGAAAATGCACTTTGCCTAATTCTGAAAGCTTATATTTCAGAGTTTAAAGCCATTCCAGATGGATTGCTTCTCAGATTTACCATGATGTGTGATAACATACCCAGCAGGATAATTTATCATCGCACATGCATGGTCCTGAAATAGCTGGCATGTGCCTGGCCTCAGAGGGTGCCATGTTGTATTTGCACGGATGCCTTGCTTAGGACTCTAACCCCACCAGAACACAGAATTGCTGAGATATACTTTGGAATGTGCTGAAAAATTCTTAGCACAGTCATATTTTTCTTTCTTCCAGGGCAATGCCTTGCACTTACTGCTTTTCAACCAATAAACGATGCTCATTGATTCTGATAGGATGAAGGGCAAATTGCCCCTACAGGCAAGGATGTGTTGCCATCACCAAAGGAAACAGGAGTCTGAAGAGCACAGGTCAAAAAAACAAAGGCTGATCTGATGGAAAGGTGGGCATTTGTTTCAACTCAATAAAATGGCCTCTGTTTTCTCCATTTATACCTGCCACATACATGAGGCTTAATGGTACACTTAGCACGATTTTAACAAGAGGAAACTTTCCGGAGGATATTCACAGATTTTGATACTGAAACAGAAGAGCTTGTTTGCATAGAGTTTGATCTAGCTGCATATTTGCAAAATACAAAAGACAAATGTTGGAAAAATGTTAAATTGTCAAACTCCAGGTAAGGATAAATAAACCTTTACCAGGAATTTTGCTTAGTAGTGTTCCTCTTTTTTTTTTTTTTTTTTTTTTTTTTTGAGACAGAGTCTCACTCTTTCACCCAGACTGGAGTGCAGTGATGTGATCTCGACTCACTGCAACCTGCGCCTCCCAGGTTCAAGTGATTCTCCTGCCTCAGCCTCCTGAGTAGCTGGGGTTACAGGCGCCCACCACCACATCCAGTTAAGTTTTGTATATTTAGTAGAGATGGGCTTTCACCATGTTGGCCAGGCTTGTCTCGAACTCCTGACCTCAGTGATCCACCCACCTCGGCCTTCTAAAGTGCTGGGATTACAGGCGTTAGCCACCACACTCAGCCTCCTCTGTCTGTATAACTAACTCTTTGATACCAAATTCCCAAAGTGAGTTTCGTGGTTTTCAAAGGTTTTCATGAGTTATATGTTTACATAAATACAAACAACTTACATTTTGTATTTAATCCCATTCCCATAATTGGGTGGGGGAAGTGTATAAAGAGATGATAATTGACTCTGATGGTTCAATAATGCAGTAATACATCACACTTACTGAAATATGAATTCTGAAGGATGTGGCAGGTGGGCTGGAGAAAGCCTCTTACATATAGTTGATGGTGCTTGAAACCATGCAGCTAGTGTAGAATTGTGTTCAAGAAAGAAGGGTTCCAAAGTAAAAGTATTGGGGAGAGGAGCTGGGGGAGACTTCTGTGGGCACTCGTGTTCAAGTAGTCAGAGAATGAGATTAACAAAAGCGAGAGGCTGTAAACTATCAATGTGAGGATGTTTGCTAGGTAAAACCAATATAGAAGAACAGCTTTTGCCAAGTGTTCATGAGATCTGTGGGGGCATTGAGAATGAGTGGGTTGATGCGTGAATGGGCCAAATTCCTTGATAAGAGCTCTTTGACACCCATGGGCCTCCTTCAAAATGCAACGTTTCAAATTTTTCAAAATAGTATTTTTACACAAGTAGGTGAGCTAGAAAGAAATTTCAGGTAAATTAAAATAAGAAGATAAAATTAACCCAGAGTCAACCCTTATGCAAAAGTAAAGCATGGGCATGTGCATGCATGTGTAGTTGTTTTCAAAATGGAAACATATAATAATAACTCATGAACTCATGCACATCTTCACAGTCAGTGGATATATTTCCAAAACATAATTTTAGTTGTTGGGTAGTGTCCAATAATATGAAATGATTTATTTAACTAATTCCCTGTTGCTGGACATTAAAGATGTTTCAAGCCTATAATAAATAGTGCTATACTGAAGAACTTTACAACTAAATCTTTGTTTTTTTTCTCCTAGGAAAAATTTTTAAATGGAAATAATAGAACAAAGTTTATATGCAATTTTAAATCTTTTGATTAATATTGTCAAATCATCCTTCAGAAATGTTGTATGAGCAAGGCACCGCAGCACACGCCTATAATCCCAGCACTTTGGGAGGCCAAGGTGGGAGAATCACTTGAGGCCAGGAGTTTGAGACTGATCTGGGCAACATAGTGAGACTCTGTCTCTAAACAATTTTTAAAAAATTAGCTGACCTTGATGGTGCATGTCCCTGTGGTCCCAGCTACTTGGGAGGCTGCAGTAGGAGAATTGCTTGAATCTGGGAGGTTGGGGCTGCAGTGAGCCATGTTTGTGCCACTGCACACCAGCCTGGGCAAGAGAGCGAGATCTTATCTAAAAAAAAAGAAAAAGAAAAGAAAGAAAAAGAAAAAGAAAAAAAGAAAAAGAAAATGTACTACAGTTCACTCTGACCTGTAATATATGAGCACTCCTGTCTCCCAGATCTCTGCCAGTAATGAGTATTATAAATTTACAAATTATTTTGGGAGGCCAACGCAGGTGGATCGCTTGAGGCCAGGAGTTCAAGACCAGCCCGGCCGACATGGTGAAACTCCATCTCCACTAAAAATACAAAAATTAGCTATAAGTGGTGGCACGTGCCTGTAATCCCAGCTACTTGGGAGGCTGAGGCATGAGAATTGTTTGAACCCAGGATGTAGAGGTTGCAGTGAGCTGAGATCATGTCACTGCACTCTAGCCTGGGTGACAGAGTAAGAACCTGTCTCCAAAAAAAATTGTTGCAGATCATTTCCATTGAATTTGCTATTTCTGTATTTGGAGAGGGACAATCCTGCCAATCCCCTCCCTTCAACACACACACATAGAGCATCACATAGAGACATGTCTAACTGTGACTACATCAATACTATTTGTGAGCTACAATATATACAGGTGTAGTGGCACTGAATGTGACCAGAGGATTTGTTAATGAACCATTTTCACACACACATGAGCACAAGAGTGGCAGGGCCTGAAGGCCATTGACAGCAGTTTATACGAGTCATTTCAACAACTTCTAGGCAATCAGAATGCTTATACTTCTCTTTGACTTCTGTTTTTACCTAATGTGTATGAGCATTGTCAACAAATTGTTAGACCCTTCTTATCCACTCTGTGTGTGTGTGTGTGTGTGTGTGTGTGTGTGTGTGTATGATTTGTCTGGGGGAGGGTGAGGGCTTGGACAGAGTTACTGATGACAATAATTCTAGAAAAGAGTCTAGTGAAATCCCGTCTCTACTAAAAATAAAAAATAATTTTAAAAAATGAGCCGGATGTGGTGGCACGCACCTGTAGTCCCAGCTACTTGGAGACTGAAGCAGGAGAATCACTTGAACCCAGGAGGTCGAGGTTGTGGTGAGCCGAGATTGTGCCACTGCATTCCAGCCCGGGTGACAGGAGTGAAACTCCGTCTCAAAACAAAAATAAAAACAAACAAACAAAGAAAATATAAATAAAAAAGAAAAGAGTCTAAAATGTTGTAAAATCAGAGGAAGGTTAGAAGACCTTGGAAGTCAAGAGTCTGGGGTGAAGGGAAAAAGAAAAGAGAGAAGCTCCAGTAGACGTTACCAGGGGTGGTAAATGTCCCATTCTTCTCTTGGGCACCTGCACTTCCCAGTTCTTTTCATTAGATGGAATCATGTGACTGTTCTGGCCAATGAGCTGTGAGTAAAAGTAGTGTTTGTCACTTCTGGGGTGTAGATTTTAAATTGCTAAAGGGCAGGACCTTCATTCACTCTCTTGTCCTGTCATGGTGGCATGGAGGACCTGGACTCTTAGTCCAGACTGGAGCATCAGTCCACCTGGGTCCCTGGGCATCCAAAGGAGGAGAACTCTCTGCCTATCGATGCTGGTCATCTAGGTTGGTATGAGTAAGAAGCAGACCACCATTGTGATAAGCCACTGAGATCTAGGGGTTGAGTTTTTGCAGTTTGACTTAGTCTAGTTCAATTAATACAGAAGCATCAACTAATCGATTCCAAACAAAATTCATGAGGAGTGAGGGGAAGAAGACTGAAAAATAATTGCCCAGAATCTTTTTGTAGTCATGGATCCACCTGCTCAACAATCTTCTTCGGGAGTCCTATATATGATGCAGTTAGAAGCAGAGCTTCTTTGGGGAACCTTCCTCTCTTACATGTCAACCCTGGAGGAGCCTTTTCATAAACCTACAAGAAAATCAATCCAGTTTAGGAGGTGACTGCTCCAATGAGGGCGACTCTTCAAGCTCAGGCTAGGTTGGGGGCTCCTCGGCTTCTGGACTTAGGGTTTCACCAGTTGGCCAGGAGTAAAAAGAGGAGGTGAGGCCAGAGTGAACCCTATGTCCTATGGCATTAAATGAGGTCCAAAAGGAAGGGATCAAATGCACATTTCATAGGAAGAAAAATTTTACTTAAGTCTTGTCTCTCTTCCTATTTTGGGAAAAGAGTTCTGTGTGGGGATATTTGCAGTAGACATTTCACTTTTTTTTCCTTAAATGAAACTCCCTGGGGATTTCAAGCAGCAGGGAGCTCAGTGAAAAGCTCAAAATTAACCAATTAATATGATCAATGTGCAAAGCGAGACTGGTAAAGCAGGACAGAAGAAAAATCACTTCAGCCTGAAATTAACAGAATTCACTGTTTACATCAATCAGATCAGAGAAGTGATTGCCAAGACTTTGTTTCAGTTTGTGCCATGTAGGCATATGTAAAGGTCTGCACTATCCAGGAGCAGGATTTTAATGATACATATTTTATAAAGAATGGTCACATACTGCCTTGGAAACTCAGCAAGGTCAAGTCTTCTGATGTCACAGTATTTTTCTCTCTCTCATTATTGAAATACTCAGAACTTCGTGTTATAAATTACAAATATTTGTGTCTCTTCTAATAATCTTCTGCCACGTTAGACTTCACTGTAAAATCATAAGAAATGCAGGAAGTTAAGGTAACGCAAATCAGGTCTTCTGAAGGCCAGAGATGTCTTTCTGGACTTTAAATCTCATGCATTCAGTGTGAGGTATAATAATTATCTTCGGTGTTGCAATTAACAGTTTCTGAAAAAAATTCCACCATATGGAATGCAACTGCTGATCAATATATCACACTAACTAATTAGGTGTGGTGGGAAATTTTATGTGTCAACTTGATTGGGCCACAGGGTACCCAGATATTTGGTCATACATTATTCTGAGTGTGTCTGTGAGGGTGTTTCTAGATGAGGTTAACATTTGAATCAGTAGACTAAAGCAGATGGCCCTCCTTCATGAGAGTGGGTTTCATTCAATGCATTGAAGGCCTGAATAGAATAGAAAGACAGCTCCTTCCTCCAGGAGTAAGGAAAACACCTTCTGCCTGATTGCTTTCAAGGGAGGAATTCGGCCTTTCCTGCCTTTGGGCTTGAACTGAAGCATTGGCTCTTCCTGGGTTTTGAGCTTGCTAGCGTTCAGACTGTAACTTGTACCATGGCCTCTCCTGGTTTTCAGGCCTTTGGGCTCAGATTGGAAGTTACATCATTGACTCTCCTGGGTCTCCAGCTTGCTGACTGCAGATCTTGGGACTTGTCTCAGCCTCCATAATCATGTGAGCCAATTCCTTAAAATAAATCCCTATGTCTCCCTATATGCATTCTATTTTTTCTGTTTCTCTGGAGAACCCCCACAAATAACGTAGGAAATAATATCACAACACACTGAGGGGTATGTAACTGGCAGACTGGACTCTTTAAAATAAAACAAAAATAACTTTTTGGACTTCTGACTTTAAATTGGACATTAGTGGCCCTGAGCGTGACTGCCTTAGGGTTTGTTTCAGATCTTGTATATTGTTTACTTAATGAGAATAATTTCCAGAGAGTATATTTGATGTGATACCATTGCTCTGGAACTAAATAATAGCTGAGGAGTAGAAATATCCGATGCTTTCTTTTAAACAAGAAGGCTGATGTTATCACCTGCTCTCTGTAGTTAAGAAATATGAATTGGTTTCTGTCTGCCTGCATTTTCAAGTTTCTGGCAATTAAAAAAAGTATATTGCTGATTTATTTTGTGTTTGACTCATAATTAGCAAGCTTAGAAGACGAGATCTGAAGTATCTGGGCTTGTCCCAAATCCATTGTTCTCTTGTGCCTATATGCCTTTGCACATTCTATTTTCTTGGTCTGAAAAAATAAAAATAAAAAAGATCTTATATCTTGTCTCTGTGGAAGGCCCCCCTGCTGCTCATCTTTGATATTCTAGTTCAAAGGTCCCCTTCTCTGAGAAGCCTTTTCTTATTCTTGAGAAAACTTGGGAGACCAGCTCTTGAGTTCTGAAATCCATTCACCTCCTCTGCAGAAATTACCCTATGTTTCATCTGTTTATTTTAACTCCTGCTTTCCCACTGGATGTCAAGCTTCTGTAGACAGGACCTCATTTATATCTTTTCCATATTGTGTTTCTATAATATGAATGCTAGCATTTACTGAGCACTTACACTCTTAAAAACTTTATATTAATAAATTAATCTTCATGACAGCCCTGTGGTTTAAATTCTGCTGGTTTCTTTACCTTGAACTGAGGTAGCTGAGGTGTGGAGAAGTTGACCTACAAGAGTAATCTCCTTACTCTTGTTGTAGAGTACTTACTGTTACTCTCCTTACTCTTGTTGTAGAGTACTTACTGTTACTCTCCTTACTCTTGTTGTAGAGTACTTGCTGTTACTCTCCTTACTCTTGTCATTTTTCTTTCCCAGTAGGTTGGTCTATACAGCTGTCAACCTAGAAATGTTCTTCATGAGGCACCTCCCCAGGTGTCTGCTGCCAATGGAACTGGAATTTCCTTACTGCTACATAACCTGGTTTCCGGGCTGGGTGCATTGGCTTGCACCTGTAATCCCAGCACTTTGGGAGGCCGACACAGGAAGATCACCTGAGGTCAGGAGTTCGAGACCAGCCTGGCCAACATGGTGAAACCCCGTCTCTACCAAAAACATAAAAAATTAGCTGGGCATGGTGGCAGGTGCTTGTAATTCCAGCTACTTGGGAGGCTGAGGCAGGAGAATCACGTGAACCGGGGAGGCAGAGGTTGCAGTGAGTCGAGATTGTGCCACTGCACTGCAGCCTGGGCAACAGAGCAACACTCCATCACACACGCACACAAAAGAACCTGGCTTCCATTAGCTGGTTGTAGGCTACCTACCCACATCAGGGTGGGGCCCATCATCAAATCCCCAGAGACGAACAATTCAAATTCAAGGGAGACTGGCACAGGAGCTTAGTAAGTACTTCATAATGTATGTTATGTTCATTTCTTTTTATTTTCTCTTGCACTCACACACACACAAACACACAGTTTCCAAATTTCTTATGTAAAAAATTTTGAGAGGATAACAGAGAGGAAAGACACAGAAAATACTCTCTGTTATAGGTGGAGAAGAGAGGGTGGTGTGGAGATTGAAGCAATCAGACACTGCTTTCTCAGGGTCAGATTCCCACCTGCCTCCCGATCCCAACTTTACCTTTTCCTGTAGCAACCCCTGCTCCTCACTTGATCTCCTGGGGCTTGTCAACGGTCTCTTTCCCTTGTGCTTTTTGAATGCTGTAACTGGATATCTCAGAGAAACCCTTGATGAGCCAAATGAGATACGAGGTCCCTCATTAAAGCACATTGATTCTGGTTGGGAGGTCAAATACTGAAGGGAAGGCCTCATTGTTACTGTGAGGAGTTGTAAACCTACTTGAATGACTCAAGGGGAAAGACAGGTGGTCAAAACAGGGCACCAGCTCATGTGAGGCCTGGAAATGATAACAAAAGAATGTATCTCATCTTCTAAAACAGCCACACATTTGTGGGAGGCCCCCCACCTTAGGTGGTCAAGCTCAGTTTGGAAGATTCCAGATTTGCAATAGTTGGAGCAAAGAAGAAACAAATAGTTTACTGTAGCAAAGATCTTTCATACCCATCAGTACCTGCCCTGTGGAGCATCACCCAGCAATCTTGAGTTTTATATCATGCGTCTCATTCTTTTCTCTGTTTGTGAGAACGAATCTCTGGGTAAATGAATGAATCTCTGCCTAAAACAGCTCAGAGAGGACCAATGGCCTAGAAACAGGATTTACGAGTCTCCAACAAATCTCTGAAGCAGCCCTAAGATGCTCTCATTAGATAAGGACTCAAATTAGGTTTGGTGTGACTTCTTAGAAGATGCCTGCTTCTGGAGTAGATAAAAAGTTGCTTCCAGGCTTTTTAGAAAAGAGATAATAAATACCTCTCTCAAAGAAACTGTGTGCCAAACGTCCATACGATTTTACAGTTCTTCCCATGCCCAGGGAAGTAGGCAAGAGGCCAGTGGGTTGTTGGATTTACAGTCAAGTAGTACAGTGTTAAAGAGACATCCTTTTCTATAGTAATACGGATCCATTATAGGCTACGCCGCTCACATAATACTTGAATCATTGCTCAAGAACGTCAATAGTTAGAAATATTACTTAGTTATTTAAGGACTCCTGACACCACAAACCTGCTGGTCCAAGAAATTTTATTTAAACACAAAGATGTACTTAGAAAATAAAAATTTGGATTCATTCAGAATTTTCTTCTCCTATGTCTACCTGCAATCATCTCTCCATCCACAGGCGACCATCACTGCTCTAGGGGAGGAAAAGGCACCTGGGGTCTCCTCCCAGAGGAACAGCTCTGCCTTCTCAGACCCTTCTTAAGTCAAAATGCCTGTACTTCCTTGCCAAATAATTTATACATGGCAGGTCCTTCTGTGTCTGAGAGGAGAACTCCTTGCTGAAATTTTCTATACACATATGTTTCTACAAGATAAAGGGAACCAGACAAGGAGATTAATTGTGTTCAGTGCTTTTCAGTTGAAGGAGCCCATATTCCCAGGAGAATGACTGGAACTCTGCTGAGGAGTTCAAGTTCAAACAAACCACCATGGGCATTAAGACCCCAGGCAAAGAGTGCTGCTCTGTTTAATGTCCACTCCAGGTGACAGGCCCTTTTGCAAAGGGCACTGATGCCACAGCCTCTGGACAGAGCAGTTATAATTGGAACCTTTGTTCTGCAAGCCAATCTAGGCCACTGTGTTCCTGAGATGGGGTTCAGGGGTATCAGTGACTTTCTTACCTCTATAGAGGGATCACAGACTCATCAAATGACCTCACTGCACTTAAACTTGATATTCGGCACAGACTTGGGAGTATTCCCTATTATCATTTCATGCACACTATCACTGTGACCAGTATAAAATGAGAATTTGTGACAAGGTCTTATTTTAAATGTCCTTGCCAGTCAGTGCAGACTGTGGACTATGGGAGATGTGGGGCTGCTGTTTTTGTGAAGAAAGGAGCTAATAAATATGTAAATCACACTATCTTTATTCATAACCTGCCAGGGATCAGACATGAGATAACAGCCAAAAAACACTATGCTATCTATAATATTAAGTGATTTAATATCTCAAAACTTCAAACACTGGGAAAATTGCATGACATAAACACTTCTTCGTGGTCAACTTCTTGGTGAGCAATATTTAACAGAACTGTCAATTCTTTGTGTGAATATGTGTGTGTGTGTGTGTATTTCTTCTTTTTCTTAGCCACCTTGTACTTTAAGTCGAGCGTGTAGATCTCCATTCTTTAAAGAAAGAAGCCTGAGTTGCTCCCTTCTGATAATTGCCCTGCTGTCAGAAGCAAGGCTTCTTCACCTGCAGCCCCATCCTTCTCATTTTGTTATTAGGAGGCTTGGAAGCACCAGTGAAATCCCCCATGCTTCTATTTTCTCCTTGGGCTCTGGGACCCCTCACAGTGGAGGAAGCCCCTTGAGTGAAAACTTCTGCCCCTCTCCAAACCATCTGATCCAAGCCTGTGGATGTCTGTTTCCCCCTGAGGTCCCTCCGAGATGTGTTTTTCTTTGGGTCATCCAATTATCCTTACCCGGAAGAATTGCTGAGAAGTTGTGTGCTCCTGGAATTGGGGGGACTTTAGAGGTCACCCAGCCGGGTTTATACCTCAGATCCCTGGAGGAAAAAGCCCCAGAAAGATGAAGATGGATTCTCAGCCCGGCTCTGTCATCCTCCTAGTGCTGTGACCTGACGTTGGGTAGGTTACTTCACTTTAAGCCTTGCCTTTCTCATCCTCAAAATTGGGAAAGTGAGGCCCACCTTAGAGGGGAGAGGAGGTCCCTGAGGGGTGGGAGGTGGCACAGAATAGGCACCCCACAAATGTGGATTTCCATCCCTTATCACTTTCCTCTCCAAATGAGGAGTGTATTTTAACCTTCGGGTCCTATGGATGAGATGATTCTTCCTGACACAGCACACATTCATCTCGTACGGTTGATGATTTATGTGGCCCTCTCACAGGTGTTGTCTCATTTCACCTTCACGAGGAGAGTGAGAGTCATCACCCACATTTTATGTTTGAGCACGTGGGGTCTCAGAGATCGGTTTTGGCCTCCCTTTGGGTCACTGTGCTCATCTGTGTTTTCTTTCTTCCATGGCTCCTTTCATTCTCTAACTTACACTCTGCTCCTTGCCTGACCTAGCCCAAGTGCCCAGCATGGCACCTGGCACCTAGTAAACAATCAATATTTGATGAATGAGCTAATCAAATTAATGCAATTAGTGAGTGACAAAGAAGGCATCAAACTCCAAACTCCTATCTCTAAATTTTACTTATCAGCTGGCCTAGGTGTGATATTCATTAGTATTCAATACCATTTGAGTTGACCAAGATAAAGAGAGGACAGAGAGAAGGAAAGGAAGAAGCAAAGAGGGGAGGGAAGGAAAGAAGAGAAAGTGGGAATCCAAGGAGGTACCACTAAAGGAAGCTGATAAATGCCATCTCCTTTAACGCACGTGGTGGGTATCATGACCCCATGTCAAGCCTGCAGAGCTGCTTTGTGGATAACGCCTGAGTTAGATGCTCCCCAGGGATGTTGGCACCACCATCACCAGGCACTTCAGCTCATTGTATGCCCTTCAGAATGTCCCTCCTACTCAGTTCAAGACACCACCCCACAGAGGCAAGAGGGGCAACTTGCTCTTGTAACTGTGCAAACACAGGATTGCGTCCCTGAGGTAGGCAGTGCCCAGGACTGGCCTCAGAGATGGGTGCCATCATCAGCTAGGATGAGCACAAAGTAATAATTTGGGGGACTTTTAACACCCCTGTGTACTTGGAAGAAGAAAAGACATGGTGAGGTCTGGCCAGTCAGGAATGAAGTGTTTTTCAGAAGCTATACCAGAGTTCCAGAAAAAAGAAATGGCAGGTGGCGGGGTGGAGGGGGGTTGGGGGTGGTGGCTCACGCCTGTAATCCCAGCACTTTGGGAGGCCAAGGTGGGAAGATCACCTGAGGTCAGGAGTTCAAGACCAGCCTAACCAACATGGAGAAACCCCATCTCTACTAAAAAAATATAAAATTAGATGGGCGTGGTAGCACATGCCTGTAATCCCAGCTACTCGGGAGGCTGAGGCAGGAGAATCACTTGAACCCGGGAGGCAGAGGTTGCGGTGAGCCGAGATCGCACCATCGCACTCCAGCCTGGGTAACAAGAGTGAAACTCCGTCTCAAAAAAAAAAAAAAAAAAAAAAAAAGGCAGGGGTTGGGGAAGGAGGGAAGAGAGAGAGAGGCAGGCAGGAAATCAGAATTTAAGCCATTTGGAATCCTACATAAGCAACTTTCTGGAAAGGAGAGCTCATGTACCATATCCCTAAGTCCAGAGTCAGTTCCCAGAAACCTTTATTTTATGAGTTATGGAGACTTCCTGTACTCAAACCACTGTGGAATATCTCCTGTCTTCTTGGAGTCAGCAGATGAGAGAGCAAGAGACCTTTTCTCACCCATCAGAATGTGACACAAAAGAGCTTCTTTTATTGCTAAGGAAGGTCTCAGGTCCCTGTGCACAGTGCTCTGCCAAGGTGATTATACACCTTGGGCCTTCCTGAACCATTTTTTTTCTTATAGTCAGTTCTCATTATTTGCTGTAGTTATGTTGTACAAATTCAACTCAAACACTAAATTAACCAAGACAAAAACACAGGGTTAGGGTTACTGCAAGCCTCCAGTCACATTTCATCTGTCAATCAATACATAGCCTTGCTGTATGTGTGTTTCAGTTTAAAGACACTTCATTTAATATATATTGTTGACTTGTTAACATTGAACTCAGGGTCAACGGCACTGTCACGTGTGACTGAAGGAAGCTTGTCTAAGACACATAAGGTGTGTCACAGCCACCCTGCACTTAGCTGCTAGACAGCACTTCAGCACTGGGCTTGGGGACCATTTTATACAGCAAAACCATGGACGAAAAGCACAAAACTGAGAAAATCATGACCCTGAAGAGACTGCAAAAAGGATACTCGTTTTACATTGTGAGAGTAAAACAAGAAGGCAGAGAGTCCCCCTGTCCAACTTCAGCTGGGAACATGTGAGCGTTGGGTGACTCAAATTTTTCACAGCTCTGCGCATGTCAATGAATGACCAAGACAGTGCTGTGCATATTGATTTTGAGGTTACACATAGATTTCAGCAAGTAGGTGAATTTTCAAATATAGAATCTGTGAATCATGAGGACTGGCCATATTTTCAAGAAGTGTTTGGCACTGCTGTGAGGTTTCTGGGAGAAGAGAATTAGATCAGGACACCAATGTGCTCTAATCAACAGTGCACCAACCTCTGCCCTAACTTTGACCAGCTTTGGAATGGCTGGTATAGCCAATGGTGAGTAGCAGGAGTCTGGGCATCACTGAGGGCAAGAGATGGCTAATTTTTTTCAACCAAAGTCCAGAGAGTAAATATTTTAGGCTTTGTCAGCCATAAGATCTTTGTCACAGCTCAACTCTGCCATTGTAGCACAAAAGCAAACAAAGACAATAATCAGTGAATAAAAAGGACTGAGTTCCACTAAATATTACTTACAAAAACAAATGGAGGGTTGATTTGTCCCAGGGATTTTAGTTTGCTTAAACCTGATCTAGGGCACCAGTGCCTGTGCAAGGGAACCTGGTCTCCTTGCTGTGAGCTCTAGGCATCTCAGATGTGCCTCTTTTCAGCAAAGCCCAAAAGATACCAAGCATAACAGACTTTAAAGGAACCTATGTGAGAAAAGCAATAAGCCAAACTGTCATAGCATAAACAAATTATTTCACATTCATTCTATATTGGGTGTGGAAGCTCAGATGTGGCAGTTGAGTTGAGGAGTCAAATAAAGTAGAAATCATGACCTTCATCATCATCATCACCACCACTACCACTGTCATCAACAATAAAACACTTACCGAGCATTTACTATGGACTAACACAGTTCTAAGCACTCTACATGGTTAACAAAACAGCCTAGAGCTGTAGGTTCCGTTAGCGTCCTTATATTATCAAAGATGAAATAAGACAGATTAAGTAGTAGGATAGTTTCAGTAGGGGAAATGTTTGCAATTCATGTGAACAATAGATGACTTTCTTTAAAAAAAATACATAGTGAAAGTCAGTCTTGATTTTTTTCCCTGTTACATGCAGGCGATATGTAGAACCATCTATATTGCCCAAACCCATCAGATGGTTTGAAGCCTCTGAGCCTTTGCATGTACTATTCCTTTTGGGTGAATGCCCTTTCTCCAATTGTCTTCTCTTTCACCCTTCCATGTGTGCTGTGAGCAGTTTCTTCTCCTTTGTAAATTCTTTTTCCTCTCTGCTTAACTCACTATCTCCACTCATGAGTAAATCAGTCTCCCTTGAAAGCAATTCTGGACCTCTTATCTATTTTTTATTACTACACATAGAACAGTTAATTGCAAGAACAGTTAATGTGGTAGTTTACAAAGAGCTTTCTCCCATATCGACTCATTTGACCCTCATAAGAAGTCGGCTAAGTTGGTGCTATTCATCTCATTTTACAGAGGAAGAACCAGGGTCAGGAGTGCCAAAGGGGGCTAATCTCACAAGCCAACCATATTAATTGAGAACAGGGGCCACCTAAGGGACTCAGAGTCTATGCATCTGTTGGTCCCATTCATGTCTGTGTTTCTTGTGCCTAGTGCAGTGTAGCCTTTCTCTGACACAGAGCAAGTGCTCAATAGGTGCTTGCTGGACAGGACATTTTTACCGTCCTATTTATAATAACACTCAGTAGTTACATCTGGAACTAGGATAGCAAATGAAGAGATAAATTGCCATCCTGGACTTACGTGTCTTTCTAGCCCAGAGATTTGTTTGAAAGGGGCAATTGCTCTTTTAGTATCAGGAAGGCTAGATTGTCCTCTGGAATGTCAATCTAAAAACCATGTAGGGATGCCATCCATGAAATTATCTAAGCTGCTGTATAATAAAACTGATATCGTATGACATTCTCATTTTTACTTGGAGCTTTCACATATATCACTTTATTTCATCCTCAACAGGGAGGCAGCTGGATAGGGAGTGAGGATACTTGGACTAAGCAGCTGGCAACCAAGTGTTGGTTCTGGGCCCAGCACTTGCCACTGCTCACCTCTGTGATTATGGACAGCAACTTAAATGGTCTGACTCACAATCTTCCTCTCTGCAATGTGGGACTAATAATCCCTTCTTCATCTCCTTTACAGGATTGTTCCAAGTTTCAAATGAGATAGTACATGCTAGTGTATTTGAAATTTGTAAAGCATTTCGAAAATAGCTGTTTCTGTAATCAGGTTTATTAGTCTTTCCCCCATATATGTCTCTTTTTAAGATCTGAGGTTGTTCTACTAGGATAGGACACCATGACCTAGCTGATAGGCACAGGGTGGTACACATGTCACCACCTCCCACCCCCTTGCTCAGGGCAGACATCACTAATCAACCACAACACTGTTTCCTGGACTTTGAATCCTTTTAAATGCAATGCTCTGTCTAGGGAAATGTTTCTTAAATTGTCTGTCATGAAGGGCCTGGTTTTTTCTCTTTTTAAATTTCTAATCTGTTGCTGACTAGAATGTAGTCCTACTGTACATGACTAGAAAAGAGCTCAAGCTGTGTGAGACTCACCATATGAGTTTGACAACATGTAAACTGGTCCATACCGTGCTCAGTGAAGTGAGTCTACTGATCACATGCTTGGATGTCATGGCAACATTAAATTCCTTTTAGAGTTTTTAGGTGGGGTGCAGTAGCTTATGTCTGTAATCCCAGCAGCATTTTGGGAGGCCAAGGCAGGAGGATTGTTTGATGCTAGGAGTTTGAGAACAGCCTGGGCATAAAAGCAAGACCCCTATGTCTACAAAACAAAATTTTAAAAATTAGCCAGGCATGGTAGTCCGTGCCTGTAGTCCCAGCTACTCAGGAGGCTGAGGCAGGGAAATCGCTTGAACCTGGGAGCGGAGATTGCAGTGAGACAAGATTGCACCACTGCACTCCAGCCTGGAGACAGAGCGAGACTCTGCCTCAAAAAAAAAAAAAGGAGTTTCAGCAAGGCGCAGTGGCTCACATCTGTAATCCCAGCACTTTGGGAGGCTGAGGCAGGCAGATCATTTGAGGTCAGGAGTTTGAGACCAGCCTGTAGTCCCAGCTACTCAGGAGGCTGAGGCAGGAGAATCACTTGAACCAGGGAGGCGGAGGTTGCAGTGAGCCGAGATCGCATCACTGCACTCCAACCTGGGTGAAAGAGCAAGACTACACCTCAAAAAAAAAAAAAAAAAAAAGAGTTTCCAAGTATTTATTTTCATTTTCTGCTCTTGGACTATACTTTGAATAGCACTATGATTGGCAGGAGGGCTCAATTAATATGGGTTGGCTTGTGAGATTAGCCCCCTTTGCCACTCCTGACCCTAATTCTTCCTCTGTAAAATGAGATGAATAGCACGAACCCAGCCAACTTCTTATGAGAGTCAAATGAGTCGATATGGGAGACAGCTCTTTGTAAACTCTGCCACATTATCTAAATGCTAGGTTATTACTGTGATCTCCATATCCATTTCCCAGTCCTTGAAAATTATATAACAATACATGTAAAAGCTTTGCTCAACAAATGCAGGGTATTTTCTCATTATTACTATTTTCTCTTTGTGTTTGTCTTCCTAGATCAAGCGTGTTCATCATGTTTTGTTCTGTTCTTATTTGCCAGCACTCCAACCCTATTGTAAGAGAATGTGAAAATGTCACTCACTCTGTCTGCAGCTTTCAGCAGGGCCTCAAAGCCTTAAAAGAGGACAGTAGGTGGCAAGTTCTGCCGTGTCCTTAGCAGAGCATACTGAGAGATCGGAAAATCAGTTCTGCAAGCATTACCCCTTCATCTGTTTTCAGGCTTAAGGAGGGCTAGAGAGGCTGACAGAAAGAGGGTTTCTTTGGACACATTTTCAGCGTGGTGTACTCCATCCCCTGTCCCCTATATGAGTGTGGATGGGAACTTATGCCTCACTGCAAGTCAACTGAGAGGCCTTTGAAGGGGCCACCCAGGGAGTCTGGCATGTGCCCCCTGGCATTTGGGGAACATAGAAATGTGTCTTACTATAGCCAAGAGAATTCAAAAGGAAGCAGCTGTGACCGATGCCACCCTTATCAGATGATCAAGAACAAAGGTGAGTGTTCTCCAGGGGCCAGCTGTGGACTTGGTGAAAGGGACCAAAGAAGATGTTCTGGAGAGACACTGTGATCCCAGGAGAGGGGTGGGCCATTAGAAACCCAGCGGCTGAGAAGAGGGGCTTTGTTCTCAGGAGAGAGGCTTTGCTCTGTGTGTGTGTGCATGAGTGTGCATGTGAGTGTGCATGTACATGAGTGTGTGTGGCAGTGTGTGTCTATGTGAGTGTGTGTATGGATGAGTGTGTGTATGTGTGTGTGTATATGTGAGTGTGTGTATGGATGAGTGTGTGTATGTGTGTGTGTGCATGAGTTGTGTGTGTGAGTGTGTGGCAAGTTGGCAAAGACTCTACAAAAGTGCCTGTAACAGCAAAACTCAGTAAATATGTGCCTTCCACCTTCCGTCCAAGAGAGACCAAAGCCAGATGCCAACAGTACCAGCATGTAAGACTATTTCCTCTCCCCCTGTTCCGTCCCATCTTGGCCCTGCCAGGAACATTCAGAAACAGCATTCCAGGAACAGCAGAGGCCAGGCACCCAGCCTGAAACCAGCTTGAGGTGGGTGAGGAATTCACAGTGTTTTGATAATTGTGCTTTGTCTCACTGGAATTATGTAATTATTAGATTGGACTCCACGTTTTGATGCCAAAACAAAGATATTATTTGTTTATTATGTAAAAATGATTAAAAATTAGAAGGGCATGTCTGATAAAATATTTTATCCCATAATGAGAAAAAAAGTTGGGTTTGAAGGGACAAAGGGGAAAATAATTAAATCAATCCTTCTACCCCTCTTTCAAGTTCAGCCCATTCCATGAACAGGTCTCATCATCAGTTATTTTAGTTGCCTTCCTGGACTTTCTACAGCTACAGGAAGCATCCTGAGCTGAGGACGTATAACCTAAGCGGCAGAGCTAGAACCCTGTGAGTCCCACATGAGGAGACGGTTTCCAGCTCCTCTCACCAATGCCTTTGAAAAGACTTGATCTTACTCTGATAACCAAGTGAGTCAGGGTTGTACTCCCTCTGTGATAACCAACTGGCTTTAATAATTAAACACAGTGTAGCCACCACCACTACACCATATTACTGCCACCACTGCCACAGCAGACATCACCACCACCATCACCGTCACAGTTGCCAACATCACACCACCTCCACGACTGCTGTCTCCATCACTATCACTACTGTCTCCTCCACCATCACCACCACCACCACCTCCACCACGACTATCTCCACAACCACCACCACCACCACCATCACTACCATCGCTGCCCCGTGAGGCCACCACCTCCACCCTTTCTGTCTCCCCGCCGCCGACAACCGCCACTCTTCTGCTCGCCGATGTTCGCCATAAATCCTCGTTGCCGCCAGACGCAAATCATATCACCATGGTGTACATCATCTGCTGTTTGCGATCGGCTCCGCCGCCGATTCGCCGGGTAGATCATGGCTTGTTGGTATAAATCCGCCATATCACGTCATACCGTCAATTTCGCATCGCTGTCATTTCCGCCGCCGCCGCCGCCGCCCCATCACCGCCGCCAAATCATATGGTAATGCGTGAGCATCACGCCGCCGTCGATCTTAACATCCGCTTAAAGTCGCATCATCGTTTGTTGCTTTACCGTCATCACTTTATTCAGTTCTGACCACTTATCATCACCGCCGTCCCCATCGCAGCATCCTGGCATATCCGGCTGTCATGCCTGCCATTTCATCATCACATTTCCGCCGCTGCCGTTAATCGCCGCCGCCGCCGCCATCCGTCCGTTTCCACCGCCACCAGATCTCCTCCATTCCTTCCATCCACCTCCATCCATCCACCTTCCTTCCATCCACTATCCATCCACCTCCACCCTTCCACCTTCCTCCATCCTCCATCCACCTCCATCCTTCCTTCCATCCATTCCATTCCTAATAATTCCTTCCTTTCTTCCAGACGTTATTTAACCCTGACCATTCATCATCCCCCACCCCACGGTTAAAATCTCCACTACCACCTGCTACCACCCTACTATCTCTGCTGCCACCACCACCACAACCACTGACATTATTGTCACCACTCCTGCTGCCACGGCCACCACCACAACCACCATTGCTTATACTACCATCAGTCTCCACCATGACTACTACAACCTCTGCTGCTGCCACTGCCACCACCACTGTCACTTCTGTCACTATTTGTGATGTATTACTTGTGCTAAACAGAGCGCCAAATACCGCATGTGTAATATTTTATTTAATCCTCACAATAATCTTTGGAGGTAAATACTATTATTATCTTTATTTTACAAGTGAGGAAACAGAGGCTCAGAAAGGTTAAGTAGCTTCCTTAAGGATGCAAAGCTGCGGTTGCATCCTACTCTTATTCATTGAAAATAAAGTAATAGAAGTGTTCTCTTTGAAGAATCTTCATTTCAACAGCATCTTTCAAGAGATTCTCATGACAAAGATATTCCTCCTTCTCATGGCTTATCCTCTTAAAGATGTTCTTAATTATTTAATAAATAGAAAATCCATAGTGAATAAAAAAATTCCAAAATGGCCTGTGATATTTCCAAATCCTGATCTCAAAATGTATACAAGTATTTTTTAAAGTTTTGCCCATTGGAGAGGGGAACCAGTGGAGGGAGAGTGACTAGGAGATACTCCAATCTTCTAGAAGTGGGGTCTCTTGTCTCCTGGTGGTGGCTCCATTGTGAACTTCCTGAACTACTTCCTTACTCCCTAATGACAATGGTTTTACACTCCTTGGCTAAACCACCACATCAACGAGGTAGGTGAGTTTTGGGAAACCTTTGCGTTTAGTTAATGGGAAGAAAATTGTCAGGCCTCTGAGCCCAAGCCAAGCCATCGCATCCTTGCCTTAAGCGATGACATTATCTTGTGCCTGGCTCATCCTGGCTCAGAAAGCTCCCCCACTGAGCACCTTGTGACTCCCACTCCTGCCTGCCAGAGAAAAACCCCCCTTTGACTGTAAATTTCCTTTACCTACCCAAATCCTATAAAACGGCCCCACACTTATCTCCCTTCGCTGACTCTCTTTTCGGACTCAGCCTGCCTGCACCCAGGTGAAATAAACAGCCATGTTGCTCACACAAAGCCTGTTTGGTGGTCTCTTCACACGGTCGCACATGTCAAAAACTATCCCCAGTTTCAGTGCAGTCATCAAGCCTCCTTCCTGAGTTGTTGCTTTGTGATTTCTCCTTCCGCTATGATAGCATCATCCTCCCTGATGCTAGTCACAGCCCCGGAAGTTGTCTTTTATCTTTCTTTCTCCTAATTCTATGTGCTTTTGAATTAATATGGAAGCAATCGCCCCACCCACCAGTGAAAGGACCTGGACTTTGAATGGATTTTGTTTTGTTTTTCCCTGGCTGGCATCTGTATTCTCTCACCTAGGCCCTTAAGGATATTAGTGTTGACAATAAAACTGGCAGGCTTGGAGGTATAATTTGTGTATGTTGAATGGGATGTTTGGAAGACAGAGGTACTGGAAAGCATAAGTTTTCCCTCAGAGTTAAAAGAGGCTGAGGATAGAATATTGATTTCCAGCAAATGCCCCTCGAGCTCTGGTATTTCATGAGTACTCCAAGATAAAAGTCAAGTGTCTAAAGCACTTCTGCTGCATACTGAAGCATCATGGTTTTCCCGGGGAAAAGCACTTGTGTAGTTGTCTGAGTTGCAAGCTGAAATGTCAGCATTTTCGTTTTTTAAGGAAACAGCATTTTTATCTGGAACAATGACTAATAGACAAACTGTAGTTATGCAGATTTGGATATTCTCAAGACACTTTCTTAAAAATATATAAATTGGGTCTATCACTAACAACTGAGAATTTTTGTTGCCTATGATAAAATTTAACATTTCAAGTAAAAGTTAGACTTTTGGAAAATTTGTATTTGCCACTGCAAGCTTGACAGCTTCCCAATAATTGCTTTTCTAATGAGATGGTGTTAATAAATGTAATTTTTTTATTTTTTATTGTATAATGAAATATGACATTTAGAAGATTTGTATAACTCAGTGAATTAATATCTTCTAAGTGACCACTGCATGACATTACAAAAGCATGCATGAGTTAAATATCTGTTCAAAGTGCAAAGTGAACTGACAGATTTTAACATAACCATTATGAAAAAAGTTCACTGATAATGTTTCGATTTGATATTTCAATTCATCTTTAAGAAATTACCACTTGTTGAATTTTGGTGTAGTAGTAAAGGAGGATATAATCCACAATTTAATCCACAATTATTTAAAAAGGTTATTAAAATCTCTTTATTTTCCAGCTGCATAATTGTGTAATGACAGTTTTCTTTATATACTTCAAACAAAACAACATCTTGCAGCAGGTTGAAAGCAGAAGCAGGTTTTAGAATCTAGTTATCATCTTTAAACTAGACATTAAAGATATTTTTTAAAAACACAAAACAATGCCATTTTTCTAACTAAAAAGGTTTTAATTTTGGAAATGTATTTCCAAAGTGCATTTCCAAATACATTAAGGTAATAAATATATCTCCATTTATTAAGGTAACAACAAACCCATTGCACGTCAACAAAAATACCATGCATTTGTATTTTCATTGTATTTGCATACGAATGCATGTATTTTCATACAGATGCACGGTGATTTTGCTAACATGCAATGGGTTTGTTATTACCTAAATAAATTGCTAAGTAGATATATTTTAGTTTTTCACAGTTTTAACTCAGATGAAAAAATATTCATAGATATAACCATATAAACAATAGCTCTTTGAAGTCATAAATAAATTTGAATAATGTACAGGTATGTGAAGCCAAGATTTAAGTTGCTGCTCTACCACACAGGGACATCAGTAAAGAAGTGCTTTGCTTTCCTTTTTATTTTGTTATGTATAAAACACTGACTGAATGTATACTGTGGACAAAGCACCACATTAAATCATCAATCTCCTTTTTGACAAAGAGAATTATGACAAAGTCCTGGTCAAGGGAGTTACAGTTTAATAGGATAGATGAACAAATATTAAATAATACAAATGAATTAACATATCTTTCAGCAAATTTTTTTTTAGTGTGTAAGTTCCTGTACTGAGAAAGGGACCTACCGTGAAGAACCTGATAGGCATATTCTAACATATATTAGTCATTTAATTATTGAATCATATTGCTGGTAAGTGGGTCAAAGACAGAGAGTTCTAAAGCAGCTAATCAAGGAAGTGGTTAATCAGTTAACAGCTGATGGTCAGTTAATCAGGGAAGCTATCCAAGAAGCTATTATGTTTCGCTGAGATCTCCATGAAGAGTAGGAGTTAGCATGGAGAAGGAACAAGAGAAGAAAGAGAAAAGTGTTCCAAATAGAACACAGACAGTGCACAAAATGGACCTAACCATAAAGACGCTTTCTCCCTTGTGGTACTTAATGAAAGTTATTGTGGTTGTAGATGAGGAAGTCAGCCTCCCTGAGATCAACAGATGTTCCTGGCTCAGCATATCAAAATATCAGCCAAGAGATCCTTAATGTTTTGTTGCCCTGGGCAAATACTGTGTCTCCCTTGTACAGTTTCACTATTTTACTTTCCTGGACAAATATTACACTCTCTTATAGATTCTAAACACTTTATAGGATAAATAATTCCTTCAAACAAATGTTGTCAGTGCCTCTACACAATTGGCCTTTTGAAGTTTGATAGCTTATTACAAGGCTTACCTTTTCTTTTCTGGTGAGCAGCACAGTGCCCCTTCTTCTCTACCTGAGCATCCTGAGGCCTTCTCTCCCTTTGCTAGATACAGGGCAATTCTTGGAAACAGCATTTGTTGTGCTCAGATCTAAAATAAAGCCTGTCATGTTGATGTGTTAAGAATTGGGCTTGAAGTGGTCCTCGACCCATGGCTGGTGAGAAGTCTTCTTTCCTCCTACGTTTCTTATGAAAAGCAAAGCCTTGTTTTCAAATTCTGGATCTGTGGGGTTTCCTCCCCTACAGCATAAGGCTGCAAAACTCAAGGGGCAGGGGAGGATAAGGATGATGAGAAAGAAAGAGGTTATATTGCTGGGGGTCCTGTAATTTTGGTGATTTTTACATTTTATTTTAAAAATCAAAAGAGAAACTATTGAAAGATTTAAGGTTTGAAAAATTTATGGTCAAATTAATGTTTTCAAAATGATAAATTTGGCTGGAGAGAAGATGATAGGAGGAAGGCAGTCATCTGTGGATACAAAAACAAACAAACAAACAAACCAAAAACAATTCAAGCCAAAAACAAGTGATCCAGGTGAGAGACGAAGACTTCACCCAGTGGAGTGTCTATGAGTATGGAGCACTGTGGAAAGATCTGAGAGATATTTTGTAAGGAGAAGCAATAGGACTTGATAATGTATTGGATATATGTGGTATGTTGGATAGGGAGGTGTTAAACCAGTTTTCTAGCTTATGCAATGGCATAGATAGGAGTGTCACTCACTGACGTAGGAAACAGAAAGAGGACTGGGTATGGAGAAGGGTCTTTGAGTTCTGATTTAAATATACTGAGTTTGAATTGCCAGTGAGTGATCATGGTGGATATATACTAAATAGGCAACTGGATACGTAGGTTTAGCATTCATAGGAGAAGTCTGGGATATGCAATATATGTTTGGGAGTTATAAATATATAGATTGTAACTGAAGCAATGGGAGTGGAAGAGCTTGACTAGGAAGAGTATAGAATGGGAAAGGAAGAGGGCTAGAGGAAAATGTATAGAGTAAATTCTGAGCATAGAGTAAGCTGAACACTGAAGTAGATAGTTGTAGGAATGCAAATTGACATATTATTGCTATAATACAGGAAAAGTTGCTTGAAGAAAAAATATTTTTCTAAAACAAGCAATATGTGATTATTGCAGAGACCTAAGGGAATGGAAGAGGAGGAAGAAGAAGAAGAAGAAGAAGAAGAAGAAGAAGAAGAAGAAGAACAACAACAACAACAACAACAACAACAAGAACAAGAAAGAACACATGGGAGCCAAAGAAGACTTGTCTGCAGGAAAGTCTTTATGATTATTCAAGAGACACAGGTCAATGTCCGGATGGAATCTTTTGATGAGGATCTTGCATGACCGAGTGGGTTACTGGCTCAGGAACACAAGCTTTGTCAGGATTTAGTTCACAGCAACAAAAAAAAGGAACAGAAATTTTGTCCCATTTTCCAGCACATACAGTCAGCTCAGTCTCAGTATAGCCTCTCAGAATTGTTTGCCCAGCAGATAGTGACCCTTGTTCACCATGATGTGGAGCATCACTTTCACTCCTCAGGATGACATTGTATGAATGCTTTAGTAAATACCTAAACTGAGCAGGATGCAGCTAAAAACAAGAAAAGCCCGGAGATACATAGGAGGTTAGACATTTCCCTTAACACATTCAAAAACATGGTCTGGCTCATGATTAAATGGGAATTCCCCAGCAACTTGGCTATAAGGCCAAAGAAAAATATAAAGAAGATCTCATTGATCCTTACCTTGATATTGAACATGGTAAAAAACATAAGGAGAAAGATCTTAAAAGACGTAAATCAAGAGAATCAGTGGATTCCCGAGACTCAAGCCACTCAAGGGAAGGATCAGCTGAGAAAACAGAGAAAACTCAAGGGATCAAAACCAGAAAAGCTGCCAGAACACAGACTGGCCCAGGTCATCATCCCCTTCCTCCCAGGCATCTCACTCCTGCAAAGCAGAAATGTGCACTGAAGAAACAGAGGAGGGAAAGAAGAGCACGTAGGCTTTGACAAATTGAGACTGAGGACCAAAACTTTGTGGGTCCAAGAGAAAGAGGAGCAGAAGAGCTCGAGGAACCTTCCCATTTCCTGCCAGGAGGAGTGGCTTGGGAAGAGTCAACTACTCTGGAATCACAGTAGCAACAATGACTTTCAAAAGAGAAACCAGGACTAGCAGTGGAACCCAGAGTATACACCCAAAAGCAAGAAGTGTTACTCACACAATGACCGTGAAGTTGAAGGCAGAGAGAAGTGGGTGAGCCAGAGCCAGGGCCAAGGCTGGGGAGGTTCATGTTTCAGAAGTCCAGCACCAGCCCCAGATGGGCCTATGACAAGTTCAGTGGGGAGGAAGGGGAGATTGAAGATAATGAGAGTGGGACAGAGAACCTAGGATAATTTATAGCCCACAACTCAGTGGGGGCTGTTTTGACAGGAGTTCTTGCCTAGGGGAGAGAAGCACTAGGAAGATGGTGGGTGAGTAGCTAACAGGGGAGCCTCAAGAAGATTCTGAAGATCTTATCCTCAACCCCACCAGCCTTGTGGAATCCTACTACAGCCGAAAGTATCTCACGCGCTGCATCCCACTGGACAGGAGAGGCTGGCCACAGGGCCTGGGGTGAAGCTCTGCTCTTCAACAGAACAAAACACACTGGACTTAAGTTGAGTTTCCCATTTCTTCTCTATGTGTAGGGTAGAGACTAGGGCAGGAAGGGAAAGTGATGCTTAGATTTTGGGTTATTTCCTATTGGAAACCAATAATTTTGTGCTTCATTTCATTTTGAGCTAAGAGGATTAATTTGATGATTTTAAATCTCTTTTCCCATCCTGATTTTAAAAGCACCCCCCCACCTCACCCCACTTTTTAGGCATGTGTAGTCACATTAGCAGAAGTATTAAATTTGGACAACTTGAGTCTGAAAAAACAATGTGAATGAAAGCATGTGAATAAGCATTGAAGTGTTTACCTCAGTTTGGAACCAAACTGCTGGAATCGTTGTGAAAGCCAGTGCTGTATGTCAGCGGGGAGTTAAGGTTTTTCTGATTACATCGTGTTCCCCTTTCTCGCGCAGCTATGTCTCCTATGGAGCAGCTCCCGACCACACCCCAGTCCAATATTTTCTGATTTCTCCTGGGCTTCCCATTCCCCACCTGCAGCTCTGTTGTCCCAGACTTTCTAGTCTGGAAACTTAATGACAGTTTCTGGTCTATTTTCTGAGAAACTCCTAAATTCTGTTATCTTTACAAATGTAATGTGAGAAAATAATTGTTTTCAATATTTTCATTAATCTGTTGGTAAAATTTGTGACAAACATAATCAGTTAAGGAAGGTGATTAGGAGTGAGTGGTTTGTGTGGATTTTTTTTTTTTTAGTTTTTTGTTGTTAATATTTTTCTCCCCCTCTTTTTTTTTTTTTTTTGACAGAGTTTTGCTCTTGTTGCCCAGGCAGGAGTACAATGACATGATCTCAGCTCACTGCAACCTCCGCCTCCTGGGTTCAAGCGATTCTCCAGCCTCAGCCTCCCAAGTAGCTGGGATTACAGGCACCCACCACCATGCCTGGCTGATTTTTGTATTTTTAGTAGAGACAGGATTTTGCCATGTTGGCCAGGCTGGTTTCGAACTCCTGACCTCAGGTGATCTGCCCAAGTTGGCAGATCCCAAAGTGCTGGGATTACAGGCATGAGCTGCCGAACCCGGCCACCTTTGTACCTTTTTTTTTCCTCAAAAAAAAATTTTAAGCTCTAAGTTGAAACATTTGTAGATGTTTGGGGAGAAAAATATCTTCTTTAAAGGGTCTTTGTGCTTGCCTTCTAGGCAGGCAATCCTGAGCACACAGCCCTTTAAACACATGTGGGCTGCACCCACTCTCCTTACTTTATTACATTTCTGTAGTTAAGTTGGTTTTACTCGAATGATTCATGTTTAGGGGAAAAAAGAGGAAAAGTCTTCTTAAAATGTGTTTCAACTCCTCCTGTAAGTAAATTAATTAAATAAAATAAATGAAGTGACAGACATAAAAAAGGAAAAGATAACGAACACAAAAGTCAATCATCATTGTAGAGCAGAGATCATTGTTATGAATATTTTGTGTATTTCTTTCCAGCCATTTAAACTGTAAACTATAAACTATATTACATATTACATATTTCATGTCAATGAGATTAGAGAGCATACATGGTTTAATATCTTATTTATTTCCTTTCCATGACATTATGAATGATTTGAAAACACCACTTGCATGTGTGTATAATATTCCATCATGTGGATGAGAAATTTTTTAAAACATTTTACTCTGATAGTGGGATTCATAGGTAGAAAGTTGTCCTCTGTCTGAGTACTGAAGATTAGAGTGGATTTAGTTTCAATTTGGAAGGCAGAGGAGGGCCTATTGGGCATGAAACATCTGGACTAGAGTTATAACTTTCATGAAGTTAGAATTGTTTTATGAGATCTGTGCTTATTTTCTTCTTTAAACTTGAAGTTATTCCTCTATTCTAGTTTTCAGAACCCACCAACTACATGAGAGAGCTGGGGGTTTGAATATAATATTGAGTTCCAGAGACATTATTATTGTTATACTAGGGTAGATAAAAGGTTGCCTAAACTGCAGGCAAAATAAGCCATCTTCTGCCATTTTTGGTTTTCTATAATGAGAAAATTCCAGGAGCAAAGGCGCTGCAGACTAACATGCATTTGCAGTGTCTTCCAGAGGTAGATATAGTCACACAGCATGTTCACGGATGTGACAAATGCCTCCTGCATCTCCTGCATTTGTATTTTTCTTTTCTTTTCTTTTCTTTTTTCTTTCTTTTTTTCTTTCTTCCTTTCTTTCTCTTTCTTTTTCTTTCTTTCTCTTTCTTTCTTTCTTTCTTTCTTTCTTTCTTTCCTTCTTTCTTTCTTTCTCTCTCTCTCTCTCTCTTTCTCTCTCTCTTTCTCTCTTTCTTTCTTTTCTTTCTTTTCTTTCTTGAGACGGAGTCTTGCTCTGTCCCCCAGGCTGGAGGGCAGTGGCATGATCTCAGCTCACTGCAAGCTCTGCCTCCCATGTTCAAGCCATTCTCCCACCTCAGCCTCCTAAGTAGCTGGGACTACAGGTGCCTGCCACCACGCCCGGCTAATTTTTTGTATTTTTAGTAGAGATGGGGTTTCATCATGTTAGCCAGGCTGGTCTCAATCTCCTGACCTTGTGATCCGCTTGCCTCGGCTTCCCAAAGTGCTGGGATTATAGGCGTGAGCCACCGTGCCCAGCCTGTATTTCAAATAGCTTGAGATGTTAGAATTGGAGGGGCTTTATAATGAATAAATAAAGGAAAGACAATGAAAAACAACAAAACAGCAGTTCTGAATAGGAGATGGGGATGTAAGAAAGAGCAGAGAGCCAGTATCATTTCCAGAGAAGCCTACAAAACCGGGCATCAAAACCGGGCATCCATTCATCCTGGATTAATAATGGAGTTCGAGGAGCCAATGCCCTACTAGCAAGTTGTTCTTTCGGAAACTTGCAAGCTGTTACTCCAAGAGAATAGAAGCCAAACAGTTGTTCCTTCTCTTTTATAGCTCAGAACAGGGTCTTATTAGTGGCTAAATTTGATTTCTTACCATTATGGTCAAATAGCTCTCCCCATTTCAAGCCTGAACCTGGACAGTTCACTTAACCTTCTGAACCTCAGTTTCCTCACTGTTATATTCTGCATCTGAGTTCACTCTATGGCAAGAGACAGTACGTGTTAAGGTATATTGGGAACTGTAAAGTACTGTATGAATAAGAGTGAAAGCTTTTTCTAGCAATTTTGCAGGTGTAATAACAGGATTTTATAGACCATTATATCTACAAATGCAGTTCTAAGGTAGGTCACAATAAGAGGAGGAATTATTTTTCCCCCATTATCATCTCCTGCCTGTGATTTGCATTTGATGTTTAATACAATAATATTCACTTGTTTTTGAAGTCAATGAAATGACTGTCTCATGTCCTTTGACTCTTCTGGGATAATTTGACTTCCTTTGAGGTTTTATTGTTGATAACAAGTGCAAAGCCCCTTGGAAGACTTTTTGGTAAGTAATTTCAAGGACGTGTTGAGAGACGAAGTGTTATCTGAGGCATAAACTTTTTCCTTATGGGTTAGGACCACAGTCTTTCACTGCAATAGTTCAATCAGTTGTGGTGACAGACAGTGTGTGGTCTGGAACAATCTCCCCCATGTGCAATTCATACACGCACGAGACACCTGTGGAGCTCAGGTAGTATTTGATGTGGATGATGCTTTCCCTTTTTGATTTCTCTTGCTGAAGGTCAGGTGTACCATAAGATCCACTTTAGTCAGTACTTTAATATCTCTCAGTGACAACAACCTAGGAGCGTTCAACAAATATGTAATCTGACTATGTATGTACCAGACTGATCCAGGAATATAGTGGCTAGTGACTCTGAGGCTGCAGTCATATTTCCTTGTTAAAAATATTTTTAGTTTTCTGCCAAGAATGAATATTGTGCCGCCCGTTTCTATGAGGGAGAGTACTCGCCCAATATACTTCTCCCACCAATTACCAAAGAAAATATCTAGGCATTTCCATCTTTTGCATATGATTTCATACATTTGTCTAGTTCACCGCTGGTTAATGTTTCTTTGTGGGCCAGGTCCTCAATTCCACTTTGCTTCCTTGAACACTCACTTGCTGGTCTCACTGAACCACAGGCTTGCTTCCTTGTCAGTGGCTTCCTTAACATCCTTCACATGTTCTTGCTTGTCCTTTATGTTTTGCCAGAAGCGTTGTGTCCGCTGCCATTTGGCCTGTGCTTGTTGAGTGGCATGGCCTAATGGTCTACACTGTTTCAATTATTTACCTTTTATCTTGCTCTTACGTGGGCATTTTCGTTTATTTCCCTAGGCTATGTCATTGAATGAATGAGAGTGAAATGTGCACATGACACAGCTCCATTCTGTTATTTGGGATCAGCCTCTGGGCTTGGCACATGGCTTCCATGACCTCACAGCTCCAACACCATCATTCACCTGTTTCAATTCTGCCACAGATGTGCAGCAGAGAGGGACGGAGCAACATTCTGGCTCTCCTGGCCATGCCTCTGTGAATCAGATTCTTCAGTCTTTGATGTCCATCAGTTTCTAAACTTTGGGAGTCTCTTGCTAATGCACCAAAGGGTAAGAGTACTTGATCCCTGTTCTGCTCTTTTATTATCTGTCTGACTTCAATTATTTGGGGACATGTGTATCTGGAACATTATCTGGAAATTGGAAGGCATAGAAATCAAACCCCATGTATACAAATAGATAAACTCAGAACTCCTTCAACAAAACATTTATAAACTGGTTTTTAGAAATCTTGATGGTTTGTCCATCTCTTTTGCTGCTTGGGAAATGATCATGAGAGAAGGCTTAGGCCGCCCTTGGACTCTCCATAGGGATCAACACCAGGGGTTCCTGGACCACCCAGAAAGAAAACTCGCATCAATGGGTATATGTTCATTTTCATGGAAAGTGTTTTATGGCTTTCATCAGATTCTCAAAGGAGTCAGAACCCCTCCACCCCAATTATTCACCATTGCTCTGAGGGATTTTCTTATCTAGTTTGGGGATGCCCCCTCATCTTATTAACGATCTCTAAACTCCCAGTTAAACAAATAAAATATGAGCCTGTTGATTCATTTTTAAATTAAAATTGTTATTTAGCACAATATACCTTATTTTATATTTTCAATTCATATATTTTAGATATAATTTATATATTTATATAAATATAGTTTTATATTTAGTATTTATAAATTTAGTTACATATAGGTATAAAATATACAAACTATATACATACATATACATATTTCTATAATAGAGCTGAAGTTTGGTCATTCAGTGTATTAGTCTGTTTTCACTCACTGTTGATAAAGACATACCCAAGACTGGGCAATTTATAAAGGAAAAGAGGTTTAATGGACTCAGTTCCATGTGGCTGGGGAGGCTTCACAATTGTATCAGAAGATGAAAAGCACGTCTCACATGGTGGCAGGCAAGAGAGAATGAGAGCCCAATGAAAGGGGAAACCACCTTATAAAATCATCAGATCTCGTGAGACTTACTCACTACCACGAGAATAGTATGGGGGAAACCGCCCCTATGATTCAATTGTCTCCCACCAGGTCCCTCCCACAACACGTGGGAATTATGGGAGCTACAATTCAGGATGAGATTTGGGGACACAGCTAAACCATATCATCCAGTGTCTTCCCCCTCTGCCTGTTGGAGTTCTGCTTTTATTTCTGGAGTGTGCTCCATTGGATTGTGACTCTGATCCTGTCTGCCGTGTAGGCTGCTGCTTACTCACCCCAGCCCTGCACCTTTTCTCCTTGAGGGAAAGCTGCTGTAGCTTTGCATTGAAACTGCTGTTTGTGCTTTTGCTCAAGAGACTGTTTTCTCTTATTACATAGATCCATTTTTGTTACTGCCTTTGAAAAGTAAAAACGTTTCTTATGACTTGAGGGGAAAAAATCTAAAAAGATGTTTTCCTGGCTTATACCTTGAACAGGTGGCTCCTCTGTTGAGAACCTCTCTTCCTTCCAAGTTTACGTGGAGCTCAGAGCATACCTTTGCAGGAAAAAAAAAAAAAAAAAAAAAAAAACAGGGACAATTTGAGTTAACTAACAGCCAAATGTTGCTTAACAGATTCTCCCATGTTTTTTAAAAAATGATTTGTTTAAGTCATTGCCTCCGAGCTCTCATTTGCTTTGCTGGGGGTGTAGGCTCCGTGCTGTGTTGCCCATGTAAGCAAAGCTCTGCTCCCTGTGAGTAAGCTGGAGGTCTGAAGCCAAGGAAATCTAATTTGATGCCCAGCTGACAATGTGACTTAATGCTTCTGAGCCTCAATCACTTTACTGCTAACAGTGGGGATAATAATGACTATTATGTAAGGTTGTTAATAAAATAATGACCATTTAGTCCTGACACATGGAGGTGGTTATTTCTATGCATTTCAGAAGCAGGTGTTCAATAAATGTGCAATTATTAAATGCCAACTACAATGAAGAGACTGAGTCCTCGTGCGACTTGTGACCAGCTGCCTCAGTTTTACTTCTC
Source organism: Papio anubis (assembly GCF_008728515.1). NCBI lineage: Eukaryota > Metazoa > Chordata > Mammalia > Primates > Cercopithecidae > Papio > Papio anubis. The sequence goes on from NC_044982.1 coordinate 97,295,202, forward strand.
AGTAGCTACTACTTCTTCTCCTTTTTTGTTGCCTCCAGTTACTGTCTATATTGATTCTCCAGCCTGATGTGTTGCAGTGAAGACAGATTTGAGAAATACATTAAAAATATTCACCAAAGAGGCCAATTTTTCAGGAAAATGCATAATGAAGCTTCTGATTGTCTCAAATGATTTATACCAGTGACTATTCATCAAGCTGGGTGCTCTATTTTTTGGTGAAGTGGGAGATTTCATCATAAGATGTAAGACCTGTAGTTTTTATGGGTACATAGAGAAAAATTCAACAACTGAACTGATAGTTGATGGTAGAGTCACTGAGTTTATTAAATTGTTTGTTAAAAGTACAGTCTCTTTGGAGTAATCTTTAAAACTGGAGGATTAATCAACTCCTTACATGCCTCCTTTTTTTCTTTCCCTATTTTCTCTATTAATTGGGCAGAGAGGCAAATTTTCCATGGCCTACAAGTGAATGTTCCCAAATGGAAAATACCCAGGCAAGTTCTGTCAAATACCATGACTCAAAGGTGATCTAATACAGTGTTTTGTTTTCTGTGTTTTTTTAAACTTTTAAACTTTTTACTTTGTAATACTTTTAGATTTACAGAAAAGTTGCACAGTCAGTACAGAGAATTCCCATGCACCTTTCACCCAGCTTTTTCAAGTGTTAACATCACACATAACCATGGTATGTTTTTTAAAACAAAGAAATTCACATTGTTTCAGTACTATTAACTAAACTACCGATATTATTTTGCTAGTTTTTCTACACATGTCAGGATTTTCTTGTTCCAGGATCCAGTCCAAGATTGCATTTGTTGTGTCTCCGAAGTCTCCTGAATTCTGTGACAGTTTCTCAGTCTTTCTTTGGTTCCCATGGCCTTGACAGTTATGAAGAGGGCTGGTCAGAGATTTTGCACAAGGTCCCTCCATTTGGGTTTGTTGGATGTTTTTTCCTGATTAGACTGGGGTTAAGGGCTTTGGGGGGAAGAAACCACAGATGTGAAGTGCCCTTTTCTTTGTTCCATACAAGGGAATGCATAATATCAACCTCTTGGGAAAGGGAGAATCTACAAACATTATTTGGAATTCTTTAAGAAAGATTTATCTATCTATTCTCCTCCACATGTTTGTTTATTTGATCAATTGTTTATATCAGTACAGGTCATGGATATTTGTTTTATTATTTGAGTTACAATCGAATATGATGTTTTTTATTTTGTCGCTCAAATTCTTCCAGCTTTGTTCCAGGGCTGAACAAAGGGTTGGCTCCTGTGTCACTGGGACAAGTCCCACTTATCGCCTTCTCTCCCTCCCTCTTTCTTCCTCTTCTTCTCTCCTTCATTTTCTCCTTCCTTCCTTCTTTCCTTCCTTCCTTCCTTCCTTCCTTCGTTCCTTCCTTCCTTCCTTCCTTCCTTCCCTCCCTCCCTCCCTCCCTCCCTTCCTTCCTTTTTTCTTTCCTTCCTTCCCTCCTCCTTTTATTGGAGGGGAAGCGGGTACTACCTTCCTTACTTTCTGGGATTTTAAGATGTTTCTGGCTCATCTTGTTTTCCCTTTCCCAACCCTGGAATCAGCCATTTCTCCGATAAATGCAGTGTTTCTTTAACACATACTTTTTGGCCAGAAAAATCTAGATTTTAGTCCTAGTTAGTTACAAGCTAGCTGATCATTTGGGACAAGATTTTTTTAACCTCTCCAAGTCTCAGTTTCCACAGCTACAAAAGGTGCACAATAGTTCCTGTATCATGAGGTGGAGATGTGGATTAATCCATGAAAAGGATCAAACAGAGTCTCTTGGGTATAAGTTCTTATTGCCCCACTTCCTTTGCTGGCAGAAGCTATGTGAGGGATACCAAGATGAGGGTAAATAAATTCTGTGAATCTGTGAATGGCAATGCTGGAAGAATTGCTTCAGGAAGGGAAGGTAAATCTGTATCTGGAATATGTATCTGTTGCTGTGAAAAATTGTTGATCTCCCCATGATGTAAGGAACCCCAGTGTAATTGATCTACTGTCATTTGACTGGCAGGTGCCCTGAAGAACAGATACCATGTCAGGGACTCAATGCTACTGAGAATTTAGGCTCTCAGCTGGGGCACTAGTCAGATGAGGTTCGGTAAGGAGAAGTCCATATTTTTGAGCCCATGTGTTTTCTCCATCTCTGCCATGAGAGCCACTTTGTTCATGGGCCCTCTGAGCAAACACTAGCATAGACGGGAAAAGAGACTGGCTGACATTTATGGTATCATCTTGTCCACTTGATTGTATCCTCCTCCACTACAGATACTTTTTTGGGGGCACTTATATGAGATATGAGCATCTTCACACCCTGCTTCCAGTTGAGTGGCTGGTTCCCCAACGGAATATAATATCAGGCACGGGGTCTCACTCCAAACCCTAAGGGTCTCCACAGGGATTCTACTGTTGGTGTTCACCAGGGCTTTCATAATGCATCTCTGTCTTTCTCTGACACTGGATATCATTGGATTTTATGCATCATAAGAACTGAATGAAGATCCACCTCCTGGGACACAGAGCTAGCCGGGGAAGGTGGACCGTGGATCTGTAGAAGCGATAGTCAGCACAGAGCCCTCCCCTGACTGCCCTATCTGAAGAAGCCCTCCCACCCCTTACAGTGACCCTTTACCACACATCTACATTATTTCCATTGTGACACTTATAATTATCAGAATTGTCTTGTTCATTTGCTTGCTAATTGTCTGTCTTCCCACCTAGGATGTAAACTTCTGAGGGAAAATAATCTATCTCATTCATTTCTGTATCCTCAGTGTGTGGAAAAATGCATGGCACCTAGTAGATCCTCAGTAGCTAGAAGCTGAAACTGTGATTCATGGTAAGAGCTCTTCTAGTGTGAATATTCTATCATTCACTGTGTCAATAGGCTTTAATAACAGTTAGCCATTCTTATGATAGTGTATTTTGTTTCAACTCATCACATAGTCTGCATGACTCAGTGGTTCTGGAAGACCATTATTTTCTGTCAGTCTAAGCAATCTCTTATAATGGGACAGCCAGCTGTGGCACAGAATAGCTATGCATTTTGGAATTAGGCAGGCACATCTAAGTAACTGTGACCTTGAATAAGGCCATAAGACATTTTTCAAATGTTTGACCTATGTGGGCAAGCGCACACACACACACACACACACACCCCACACCAGCATGGTATTTAGTTTCATAGAATTCCAGGAAGGCACATGGATGCTGCCTTTTGCCTGTGATAATGGGCCTTTGTAACCAAGGAAAGGACCTGGTCCCAGTCCAGTGCAACACTGGGAAATTCCTCAGAAAAACATCAAGAACAGGGGTGCATTGTTCTTCGAGACCTTTGTGCCTGGGTTATCTTAATTCCTCGGTTTCCATGTACGCTTGACCTCAATCAGTTTCACAGGAACTGCAGCCAATCTCCAAATTCTGGGGAGTGTGCGATACAGTCAGCAGCTGATCTTCTCAACCCTCTGCACTGTTTAGCAATGAAAGCAATTGTATTCAAGATTAGACTGGCCAAAGGGTCACTGGCCAGGGGCCATTTTGAGGCAGCAGTATTCAACTTGTGTTTTATCCATAACAATGACCCAAACAAAAAAAAGTTACAGAATTTGTGAGAACAGAGACTATAACTTCAGTTTGCTTGCCTTGCCAACTGGCATCAGACTCTGAGTTCCTTCTCTTGGCTACACCATGAGAGCCACATGGCAGATTCAGGGTTCCTGTATGGGGGTGCAATGGAAAGGGACATCAATTGAAGATACATTTGTTATCTTTCAAATCCACCACATGCTGAGATCCCAGCTTTGTAGAGGTTAGCCCCACTAATGCCCTCTCTGGGACCCTCCTGAAGGATCTAGGGCGACTCCACTAAAGTCAGTTCTAGTGACAATATCATGCTCTGGTTCTCCTGATAGGTTGAAAAGCTCCTTTATCCCTGGAGGCTGGGAACTCATGGGGAGGAACAACGCTCCATCCTCTTCCTACCCTAACCCCTCCATCTCCACAAGGCTAACCCATAGGTCCAGGTAAGGTTCTTTGTGGAATGAGGAAGGAGTTTCCAGAAGGCAAAGACAAGCTAAGAAAGGCAAAATAAGAAGTCCCAGGGAATTTAGAACTTCTTCGCCACACACAAGGAAAGATACACCTGGACTCTGGATGTAGGCAGAAATGGTGATATCCTGGTAGAGGTGTGTTTGCCAAGAAGCAAACAAAGCCTTCGCTTCAGGGCCCCTCCCTTACGTGACCCTGGGAGGAGAACTAGAAATGTGTTCAAGTGTTTGTAGCTTTTTGTTCAATTTGTAGGAATAGGATATTTTCATTCCAGGTGTTGAAGGACCATCTCTATTGCCATTCCATTTTATTCTCTGTCAGCATCCCCTCTGATTGTCATGAGAGGTGGGGTGGGGGAATAGAGGGGCCATGGACATTTGTGAAATAGTGAGAGGAAAGTTGCATTGAGAATACATTTAGTTTGTCTCGATGTAAATTTTTTGTGTTATTGCCGTTGCTGCCACATATAGTCCCTAGAAGCTGCCCATAGGAGCGGATTGGAGGATTAGCCATGCTAATAGCTGCCCCACATGCTGGGTCTCCTAGCATCATCCCACAAATGAGCATGGCCTGATGTCACAGGAATGGTCTCTTGTGAAGCCTAGCACCATAATGGGAGAACAAGAGATGAAATGTACAAAGTCAAATACTAGCCTGGAAAATTCTTCCAAATCTAACAGCTCATACCAAGAAAAAAAAAAAAAAAAAGAAAGAAAGAAAGTAGATACTAGCTTTCTGGTGTCTGCAACAGTCTCAAAAAAATCATGTGACATTACCAACAATACTTTTTGAAGCAAAATGAAATTTCCTAAACTCTCAATAATAAAAAATAAATTTTACGCTATCATGCTAATGAAGAGACTGAACTACCTTCCTAATTTCTTTATAGGAAATGTTACAAAATCCCAGGATATTTAGCCAGAAACTGGACAAACAAACAAAATTTAAAAACTGTGAACAAAAAGAGAAATATGCCAAATAATGAAGTCTTCAAAGTGTTATTTACTGTGTATTTGTGATGTTGGTCAACTTTTGAAAATTTGTGATTTTTTGTAGTTTCTGCATCCTAGATAAATGATCATCTTTGAGGCTGATTTTTGTATCTTTAGTATTGTATTCTTTTTTCTAATAAGGACTCCTAAATCATATGTTCCAAGACCTGTAAAGTTCCTGAGCTGCCCTGTGCCCAGGGACTCTCCATCTGCAGGGTATCTGGTATTCCTTCTGTCTTCAGCACAGCAGCGCATCCCACTTCCAATCTCTCAAAGTGTGACAAAACATCACCTGCCTAGGGAAAGCCCACCCCTTCCACAAAAAAATCTCATCTTCTACCCTCAGAGATTCCTCTCGTCTTATCCTCCAGGTTCCAAGACATATCTGTGCTCCAGCCAGGTGGGCAATAATATTTCACAGGCACTAAGGGTGAGGATAGGCTCAGCTGGGTGGGCAAGGGAGGCTAATTCTCCCATTTGAGTGTTCTTTTCAGCTATGGGTTCCATTGCCAGGATGCATACAAAACTTATTGTCCAAACACATTTATTCTTAAAGACTATACAGTATAAAATCACAGTAAAATTATCTCTTTTTAGAAGAACTGTGTTCCTTAGAGATAGAGGGACTTCATAATTTTCCCTAAAAGTGTTAGGTTTTGACCAGGTGTGGTGGCTCATGCCTGTAATCCTAGCACTTTGGGAGGCCGAGGCAGGTGGATCACCTGAGGTCAGGAGTTTGAGACCAGCCTGCCAACATGGCAAAACCCCATCTTCTACTAAAAAAAAAAAAAAGGCAGGTGTGGTTGTAGGCACCTGTAATCCCGGCTACTTGGGAGGTTGAGGCAGGAGAATCGCTTGAACCCAGAAACCCAGGAGGCGAAGGTTGCAGTGAGCAGAGATGGCGCCACTGCACTCCAGCCTGGGTGACAGAGCGAGATCCTTTTAAAAGAAAAGAAAAGAAAAGAAAAGAAAAACCTGCACGTTATGCACATGTACCCTAGAACTTAAAGTATAATAATAATAAAAAATAAAAAAATAATAAATAAATAAATTAATAAAAAAAAAAAAGAAAAGAAATGAAAAGAAAAAAAAGCATTAGGTTTCTTCTTCCCGACGTTGTTTGAGACGGAGGTGAGAACAGTTGATGGTGTCTCAAAATGATTACAGTGACTGAGATTGTGCCCGGTTTAAAGGAGAGTAGCTGATAAGTTCGTGATTTAATACTGCTGATGGAAATCACCATGATTTTGGAATCAAGGGAATTGAATAAACCATCACTAGCCATGTGTGGAGTTAAATCCCTTCAATACTAAGCCTGTTTAACAAATATTGAATAGTTGAGTGCGTACTATCTGCCAGACACAAGAAAAAGCACAAACTCTTTAGACTTTTCTATATTTGTGTAAAATATTAATAAAAAGTGTTTAAGAGACACATCAGAAATCAGTTCAAATAATAAAAAAATTAATTTAGTGGTAGCCAGCACTTTATTTTATTACTCTGTTTTAGGCACAGAGTACCTACTTCAAATATATTGTTTCACTAGAGCTAGTCTTCCCAATAAGCCTATGAGGTAGATACTATTGTAATTCCATATTAAAATGTGTGTATTGAAGTGTAGAAAAGTTTTCAAAACTCACATGGCTAGGTGTAGCAGAGCTGAAATACAAGCCCAGGCCTGGCTATGATGCTATTCATGCAATCACTACTTCATATCTTTGTCTTATACCATGAAGTCGTTCTTGTGGGTACTGCTATCCCAATATTCTATTACCAAGGAAGGAACAATGAGAGATGGTCCAATCTGATGTCAACTTTAAAGATGAAGATTAGACTTCCTAGTCTGGTTATGATAAATAACTTGTGCCTGCCAGGAGCAACTATAAAAAATGAGATTTTAAAAAGCTGTTGAAAGTATCACAGAGCAAGCAAGGCAGCCAAGATTTGAGTGGCCAAGATCCTAAAAGGAGAGGAACAGATAGACATGAGCTTTATGGTGGCCGCCACATTTCTCCTCAGGGTGCTTGAAGATGTATGTCACAGAACAGAGACCAAAGGCTTACAGCTGAGGTAAAAATAAAATTGGAATTTAGGGCCGTTAAGACAGGATTTGTAAAGCCAAGACCTCAGAGAAAAAAGGACTGTAGAGAAGTGAGCCTAAATTGCATCATGCATAAAAAAGAAGAATCATGTACATTTTCCAACATGTTCCTAACCTGGCATGAGGTTAAACAGCTTTAATAATAAAACTGACAAAGACATTACAACAAAATTATTTTTTATCTTCCTCATGAACTTAGGTACAAAAGTCCTTAACCAAATGTGAGCAACCAGAATCTAGTAACATATTAAAAGGATAATACATTATAACCAAGTTGGAATTATTCCAAGAATGCAAGGCTGGTTTGACTATTGAAAATAATTCCAAATGTCAAAAGAAAAAAGAAAAAAAATTAGAATCTCGAATGACACAATTTACTGAATAAATGAGAATATGGGGGGAATCGTGATTATCTCAATGAATGCATTAAGATATGTAATATAATTCGCATTGATTGGTGATAGAAATGCTAAGCAAAATAGAAATAACAGGGAATTTCCTTTATCTAATAAAGGTTATTGATAAAAACTCTATGACTAATTTTATACTTAATGATGAAATATTAAAAACTCTCCCCTTCAAATTAGGAGTAAGACATGAATTTCTGCTGTCACTATTTTTACTCAACATTTTTCTAAAGGTGTTATATAGTGCAATAAGGCAAGCAAATAAATGGCACAAAAATTGGGAAGGACGAAATAAAGCTGTTATTTGCAGATAACATAATATATGCAAAAATGTGTTTATTTTTTATTTTTACCAAAAAGTAAACAAATAAGCCATTAGAATTAGTAATTTAATTCAGCAAGATTGTGGCATACAATCTCAGCTTGTCAAAATAAATTGTATTTCTGTATACTAGGTAGAAACAATTAGAGTATGATATTTTTTAAAAACCACCATTGAAAATAGAATACAAAATAATCACTGGGAATAAATTTAATGAAAGGCCTATAAAGGCTTTTACTTATAAAGTCGTAAAACATCACAGATATAGATTCTAAAAGACCCAAGTATATGGAGGAAATACATAATGTTCATGAGTTAGAAGATTAAATACTGTAAATACATTAAATCATCTCTAGTTTCACCATAAATTCAATGAAATCTTAATTAAAATCCTAGCAGGTATTTCTGTGGAAATTGATAAGCCAATTTAAAAATGTATGTGACTATGTAAAGGACCAAGAATACTGTAGAAGAGCTTGAAGAAGAGCAAAATTGAAGAACTTTTGCTACCAAATGTTAAGATTTATTATAAAGCTGCAGTAGTCAGGTCAGAGTGATATTATTGTAATAATTGCCAAACATACCAAAAGAACAAAATAGGCAGTCCAGGAATAGGTCCATATATATGTGGTCTGCTGATTTATGACAAAATTGCTACTATAGTCCAGAATGTCTTTTCAACAAATGGTGTTGTAATAACTGGATATCTACAGGGGGCAAAAATGAATTCCAGATGGGTCACAAATGTAAATATGTTAAAGTAAAGCAATAAAACTTCCAGAACAAAAAGAGAAAATATCCTTATGGCCCTAGGTTAGGCAAAATTTTTAAAATAGGACTTTAAAATGTCATTAAGATACCATTAAGAGAGTGCGAAGGCAAACCACACAGGAAGAAAACATTTGTGTCTAGCATATATAGAAGTCCTTTAAATCAGTAAGGAAAACACTATCAACCTAATGTTCAACAAAGGCAAAATACTTGGACAAGTATTTCACAAAGGAGAATTTACAGATGGCCGATAAGGATAAGCAAAGGTGATAATGGAAAATTACAAATTCAAACCAGAATGATATGTCATTTACATACCCATCAGAATGAGTAAAATTAAAAAGCCTAACAATGCCCAGCGTTGGAGAGGATGTGGAATAGGTGAACTGTCCTAAACTTTCTGCTGGTGTAAATTAGAGTATCCACCTTGGAAACCTGTTTGATCAAATTTACTAAATGAGAATATACAGTGTCCCTAAGTCCCAGAAATTATACCACAGATATGCACTCAAAAGGTTGCTAGAAGCATTACTCCTAATAGTCTCAAAATGGAAAAATAACCCAAAAAGCAGAAATCAAGAAATAAATTATGGTTAATTTTTACAGTGGGATATTAACATAGCAAAAAGTAATGAACTTCTGCATTATGAACAATACTGGGACAACACAGATGGCTCTTGCAGATAAAATTTTGCATGAAAGAAGTGAGACACTAAAGAGTCTATTTATGACATTATTTATTCATTGAAAAACAGATAAAATTAAACTATGATGACAGAAGTCAGGGCAGTGGCTACCTTGTGGGTGGGTGGTGGGCAGGGATATGGGGCAGCATTCTGGAAGTTTGGTAAATGCTTTCTATTCTGGTACAGGCCATTACAGAGCACATGTTTGTAACAGTTCTTAGATCTGTTCACTTAAGATCTATGCATTTTCTGAATATATATTATAGTGCAATTCTTTGAAGCATTTTAAAAAGAGAGATTAGGCTCATTTGTTTTATCAAATCATCCACTGAGGGCCCACCCTGTGCCAGGCCTTATGCCAGAACTCAGGTATACAAAGACAAATTAAGGAAACTGCTGGCTGCTGTTAAAATAGACAAAGAGTCTGTATACATTAAACATAATAGTCTACAATGGGCTGTGGGAAGGCCATATTGGGGAAGGGTGGAGGTTTTGGCAGAAGACAGAAGTGGTTCCATTCTCAGCTCTGGATAGATGTGGATGTGATGCACTTGAGAACCAGTGTGAGTCTTTTCAGAGAAGTCGCAGACAATTCAGAAGTCAACTGGCCTGGCCTCTTCAAAAACTTGATGTCATGAAAAAATGCAGTGGAAGGGCTGTTCTCTAAAAAAACAAGGCCAGGTGTGATGGCTCACACCTGTTATCCCAGTATTTTAGGAGGCCAAGGTGGGAGGATTGCTTAAGCCCAGGAGTTTGAGACCAGCCTGGGCAACAAAGTGAGACCTCATCTTTACACAAAATAAAATTAAAAAAAAAAAAAGCTGGACGTGTTGTTGCGTGCCTGTAGTCCCAGCTACTGTAGAGGTTGAGGTGGGAGGATCACCTGATCCCAGGAGGTCGAACATGTAGTGAACCGTGATTGTGCCACTGCACTCCAGCCTGAGCAACAAGATGAGACCCTATTTCAAAAGAAGAAAGAAAAGAAGGAAAGGAAAAAAGAAAGAAAGAAAGAAAAGAAAGAAAGAAAGAAAGAAAGAAAGAGAAGGAAGGAAGGAACTAACAAAGAAGAAAGAAGCTAAAATGTAATGTGTGAATTTTTTTTCTGTTCTTTTAAAAGCTTTACGCCTTTTTTTAAGTAATGGAGGATATATGCATATAAACTGTCTATTGGATTATGTTAGAGACTTTCCAATGCCTTACGTGTAATAAATCATATTGTTATTTAGAACACCCTATTTTAAGGATATAGGTACTGCAGTATTTAGGGGTAAAGTATTATAAAACTTTAAATGTTTCAGGAAAAAGATACACACACACACACACACATATATATGGATAAAAATCTGGCAAAATTATTGGAGCTAAGTAGTGAGCAATAGGTTATCACTGACTTATTATTCGAATTAGTTTGTATATTTTCATAAAAATTTGAAAAAATATGAAGCAGACTGGGACACCACAATGCCATTTACTAGCTGTGTGATGTTGGGCAAATTACTTAATTTCTCTGCACCTCCCTTTCTTCAACTGAATAATAATTATGGCACCAAACTTGCTGGGGTTTTTTTGGTGAGGAATAAGTGACTTAATATATATAAAGTGTTCAGAAGAGTTTATGGCCAAAGAAGAACATCGCTTTAATGTCTCCACTGCCAATCCTCACTGAGCCCAGTTCTCACTCACTGTTCTGGCTCTTCATTCTTATTTCTGACTTGGATTTATTTCACTCCTAACCCTGTTAACACTTACCTACCACTTCTCTGTTCTGGACTGCAGATTCAGAGGCCCTTTCTGTGGTCCATCTCTTTCAACGTTTGGGTCCTTAGAGAGCTGACAAAGGTCCAGCCATTGGACATATTGGCTCTTTGTCTCTGAGTTGTCTCCAATCACTGAGGAAGATGCCAAAATAGGCAGGTGCTAATTAATATTCACCCCTGAGAGACTTTACATCATTGTGCATGAAAGAGTGTTAAGAGCAATAGCAAACTAATAAAAACAGGTCTCAGAAAAGTCTAATGCTAGGTCCTTGAACTTGATTGTCTACTTTTGGTAGAACTCAAAGAGCTCCTTTTCTTCTCCATGAAGAGGAGTAATTTGGAGAAGTAAATGCAAGGCTCTGGACTAGAGGTGCACAGTTGAAAAGGAAGAGGCCAGCCATGTGCTTTGGGTCACACCTGTAATCCCAGCACTTTGGGAGGCCGAGGTGGGTGGATCGCCTGAGCTCAGGGAGTTTGAGACCAGCCTGGGCAACATGGCAAAACCCTGTCTCTACCAAAAATACAAAAAATTAGCCAGGCATATGGCACAGCCTGTGGTCCCAGCTACTTGGGAGGCTGAGGTAGGGGGATCCCTTGGGCCTGGGAGGTGGGGGTTGCAGTGAGCTGAGATAGCACCACTGCACTCCAGCCTGGGTGACAAAGTGGGACCCTATCTCAGAAAGAAAAACAAAGCCACCATAAATAACAACAACAAAAACAAACAAACAAACAAAAGGGAAAGGCCATGAGAGCTAACAGGGTGGTGCAAGGCCTTGGGGGCTGCAGGGTCTCTCCATCTTCAGCCTACATGGCAATACCCACTGGCTTCCTGAAGATCAAAAAACAGTTCAAAGAAATAATGGAAGCTCAAAAAGATGCACTGGAAATTCATACCTGTTCGCTCTCTCCACTTCTAAAGAATGGGAAGTAGCTGAGTTTGACAGGACCCTGACCAGCATAGACACTGGCCTCCTGGTCATCCCTAGCAGGGGAGTCCACAAGTTATGGTGAGGTTATTTCCTCTTGGACATAGCTGTGCTCAGGCCTCCAGAGTCCTGTGGCTGCTTTGGCCTCAGTTTTTCCATTGTTGATGAGATGGATACTGGAGCAGGCAGAAACCATCTAGGGGAGGATCTTGAAGGCAACCCAGGAAGTGCAGAATATTTACCAAAGCATCATGTGGATGGAGTTGGAGGGCACATGGGCCCAGTTGGGGGAGTTGCAGGAATGGAGTGGCAGAAAGGGAAAGAGAGGAGGAGGTAGTGATGGTGTACAAGAGGAGAACAGGGGGGTAGTGGAGATGCTGTGATGGAATGGAGGAGCTCTTCCTTTGGAGAGAGGGGCACTTGGAGGATAACCCACTGGTAGGGAGGTAGGGAGGGATGGCTGATTAAAGGAGAAGAGACCTGCTGCCCTCCCAGCTCCAGGCCCCCTGCCCTCTTCCTTGCCTCTTCTGGTAGTATATGAAATGGAGATATGTACATAAAGTATGCACTCATGGAAAACCAGAACATTTTGAGATTCTTGGCTTAATGATATATAATAGGGTAATTGTGACGTTGTAAAATATATAGGTCTTTGACTCATTTTCTGACATACAGCTCCTAAAACTCTGGAAATCTCTGAAGTAATAAGTGTGTCTTTTGCATGCTAATGAGATGACTGGTGGCCAGAGTAGGTAGTTTAGGATGGGACTGCTCATCAGAAAGACCAAGGCATGATTAGGGGATTGGGACTTTCAGCCCCAATCCCCAACCCCCAGGGAGGAGAGAAGAAATGAAGGCTGAGTTGATCACCAATGGCCAATGATGTAATCAATTATGTTTATGTAATGAAACTTCCATAAAATCACAAAAGACTGGGTTCAGAGAGCTTCTGTATGTTCACGTGTGGAAGTTTCTAGAGGGTGATATGCTGAGGAAGGAACAGAAGCTCCATGCATCTTCCCACATACATTGCTTCATGCATCTCTTCCATCTGGCTGTTCATCTGTATCTTTTTTGATATCCTTTAAAATAAATGGGTAAACATAAAGTATTTCCCTGAAATCTGTGAGCTTCTCTAGCAAATTAATCAAACTCAAATGAGGGTCATGGGAGCCTTGATTTATACCAGTGGGTCAAAAGCACAGGTCACAACCTATGCTTTTGATTGGTATCTGAAGTGGGGAGACAGTCTTCTGGGACTGAGCCTTCAACCTGTGGGGTCCGATGATATCTTCAGGCAGATGGTGTCAGAATTGACTTGAATTAGAGGAAACGCAGCTGGCGTCCACTGCAGAATTGCGTGGTTGGTGTGTGGGGAAAGCCCTACTCACATCTGCTGGAGAATTGATTGGTTGGAGTGTGAGAGTAGTAAAAACACATAGGTTTGTTGTTTTCCCCTATATCATTTATTTGACTTAATATTTCTTAATCTACTGTTTGTTATGCCCCTTTTATTTAATTTTGGGAGTGCATATATTTGGGGAAATGTGTATTGTCCAAGGTAATAGATATCCCCAGACATGCTAACTAGGACAATCCTAAGAGTGAGATATTGCAAAATGGTGTTTGGAATTGCCTTGAAAGACCACTTGTGCAATGAGCCAGTGACACAGGGAGGTGACAAAATGGACTTCTCCAGGTCTCTGGTGAGCCATATCTTCAATGTAGCCTCATTTGTCAAAGAAGCTGGACAAAGTTATCTTTTTTCCTTAAACCCTCAACTAGGCTTGGAAGCCTCTTTCAAGATCTGAGAAAAAAAATTAAATGATTTTACATGGACTAAAATATCTTCAGTTTTTAGCTTATGCTTAGGATATGAAGAAGAATGAAACTAATCAAGATGTATTCATCTATTCATTCTTACTAATAATCTAAGCCCAGACAGTAGGGAAAATACAGATTTGATTTTATTTGATTTTTGTGGATTGCCCTAAAAGAGGGTGGGAGATTGAATTTTTTATTGAATTTTTTATCTTTTTGTGAGCTAGTTTATTTTATATGTATATTGGCAAGCTCAATATCCAGTCAAGTTTGCATAAGATCTTGATTAAATTTGTTACCCTGAGCACTATTGGATTTTAGCAAAAATGCCTGATAGAGAAGTATGATATGAATATATATATATATATATAATCTTCTTCCCAGTTTCCTGGCATACAACTGCTAAAATCCTCGGAATCTCCAAAGTGTTTTTTGTATACTAATGTTCACAGATAGCTTCAGGATAGCGCTGGTTGCCAGAAATGCTGAGGAGACAGAGGCATGATTAGAAGATTGAGACTTTTATCCCCACGCCTCAACCTGTGGGGGCTGGGGTGGGGGGCGCTGAAGGTCAAGTTGATTGCCAGTGGTCAGTGGTTTAATCAATCACACCTGTGTAATAAAGCCTCCATAACAACCCAAGAAGACTGGATTCAGAGAGCTTCTGGATAGCTGAACACGAGGAAGTTTTTAGAGGCTGGCATACCCAGGGAGAGTGTGGAAGCCCCATGCCCCTTCTCCCATACCTTGTCCTATCCATCTCTCCATCTGTATCCTTTGTAATACCCTTTACAATAAACCAGTAAATGTAAGTGTTTCCTTGAGTTTTGTGAGCTGCTCTAGTAAACTAATGGAACCCAAAGAGGAGGTTTTGGGAACCCCAACTTGAAGCTGGTTGGTCAGAAGTTCCAGAGGCCTGGACTTGTGCCTGCTATTCGAAGCAGGGCAAGTTTTGGGGACCCTCAACCTGTGGGATCTGGCACTGGCTTCACATAGATAGTGTTGGAATTGAACTGGAGGATGCCCAGTTGGTATCCACTGCAAAACTGATTGCTCACTTGGTGGTGGGGAGAAACATTCCCCTACGCCCAACATTTGGTCATGGATGTCTTCTGCGTTGGTGACTGTTGTGGTGGGAGAAGAGGGAAAAGTAGTTTGGGTTTTTTCCAAACAAGAAGGATAGGTGAGCTGATATTTAGAATGGGTATTCGACCCAGGAGATATAGGCTCTGTACCCACAAGTGTGTTTGTCTCTGTCATCTTGGACATAATCACTTCAGGTCTTAGTCCCCGCCCCTGCCAAACTGGTCTTATTATACCACTCACATACTTTGTAATGCTTTGTGAACTGAAGAGCAAGTGAAGCATTGTGAATGCTCTGGAAGAAAACACCTTATGATCCACCCATTATTTACTGTTACACAATGACTTTTCTATAAGCATTCAGGGCACACCATGGCTGGGTTCACATGACATAATTTATAACTCTCTTGCTCTGAGACTGTGTTACTTTTTCATGTTTTAAAGACTCAGCTGTCTTCAAAATGTCCCTTCTTATTTAATAAATGATCATTTGCAAAAGTGGCAGAGACTGGCAACTGAGCATCATTCAAAGCTGAGCAAGGGCCTTTGGACCTTGAAAAGGCTTATGTTGCTCCTTTCCAACAGTTAACTACAGTTTGCATTCTCTCTTAGAATGTCAAGGAGATACATAAATAAAATTCCTCTTGAGATCAGTCAGTCTCATTTTATCATTTTAAATTTAGAAGGGGAGAGTCACAAGGGGTGCTACAATTTTGTTCAATTATTAATCCAGTATTTGGAGATATTAGCGTTGGCATTGTCATTGATATTTTTGATCACTGAAAGATGTCCCAGAGTCAATGCCAGTTCACATGTCTCTTTTTCAGATGGTTAAAAATGGGGTCCTCAGACCCAGTGGAAAGCAGTTGCCATGCTCTTTCTTTTGCCCCAAAACTTTCAGAGATAGAAATGTTAAACGTGACCAGAGCCCAGAGCGTTTAATTTGAATATCCTTCATGGTGGCAAATCTTTGTCCTTTAAGTCTAGCTTTTTTTTTTTTTTGGGAAATTGTCTAAAATCATTTAGGACAAATCTGGTATAAAACAAGGAGGACAGTCATGCTAGTGGTGAACACCTTATTCTGGTTAGAAATAAAGCAAATAAATCAAGTAACAAGAGCAGCCTCTTGTCTCCCCGCTTTCTTCTGTCTTCTCCTGTGGACCTGAGCAATGAGTTAAATAGATGTTTAGGGCAGGTCAGACAAGCAGGCATCTACCCAGTGGGCGCACTATTAAGTGTAGCACAAAATCAAAGCTCACTGGATAGAGAGATGGCTTACCATGGGGAAAGATCATCAGTTTTAGAGCCAACTTGGGCTTAAATCTCAGCAATTAATTCTGCAACCCTAGATAATTTACTTAAACTCTCTGATTCTCAGTTTCTTCATCTGTAAAATGGGGAGTTTTAACACCTGTCTCAAAAGGTAAGTGTTAAGTGAGACAATGGATTTAAGAACCTGATATAGGGTCTGGCACATAGTAGAATTTTGTTCACTAGTAGTGATTGTTGTAAACCTCCCAGTTCCTGTCTGTCAACTCTGACTTTTAAGAATAATTCCTAAATTGTGTCACCTCTTCAGTTGCAGTGTGTTATACTTTCATAATATTTAGCACTCTATGCTATAACATTGTATGTTTGTCAGTCTCCTCTAGTAGGTAGTGATCTCCCTGAGAATAAGAACTCATCTAATTTATATTTTTATCCATAGTACCTAAGTGCCTAGGTGCCTAGGTCTAGTAGCTGGAATTAATCCTTGAATAAATGGATGAAAAACTGAAAACATCTGTTGGGATAAAGACCTAAGCTGTGGTAGCCAAGAAACTCAACAATACAGTGGCTTAAAGAACATAGTCTATTTCTTTTTCATACCTGTTTCCAGATGAGCTATCCACATCAGTGGGTCAGCTCTGCTCCACATAATCACTCAGGGAACACAGCTGCTTGCATGTGAAGCCCCGATTTTCCTAGGGCATTGTTATTTTCTGCCTGGGGAATGCTGAATCTCTCCTATGGGAGCCAGTGGGTAGGAGAAAGACCATGTGGATGGGGCACACTCTCTGACGTAAGGCCCAGGCTCTGAAGGGTTAGGCATCACCTCCGCTCACATCCCAAAGAAGATAACCTAATCACACGATGCAGCTAACTGCAAGGGATGCTGGGAAATGCAGCCCAGCCTTATGGCCAGAGTGCCTGGCTTGTGTCCTGGTGTATATCACAGGAAACCTCATACTCAAGGCTTCTTTGCTCCTTAGTTTGGGGTAGGGTTGGCCAATAGGAGACATTGGTGGGGGACTGTAGGGCAGGAGCAGAAGGAAAGGCAGTGTAGTTTTCTACCTCTCTGCTTTAGCTGCATTTCCTCCATGGTTCTGCCTCCTGCCCGATAGTCCTACCCTCCATGATCCTGGCTCTCCTGAGACATGCCCATGTGGTTCTGGCTTCCTGGGCTACAGTAACAGCACCTCCTACTTTGTCCCTTTAACCCCAAGGGGAAGGGCCATTTTCTGATATTGCTAATTTCTTGATTACTACATTTTCCCTTGTTTGTCTTGTCAATGCTTCCATATATTTGAAGCCACTTCCCTGTGTTAATTCCCTCTCTTTGAAACACCTGACATGGTTTGTGTTTTCCTGATCAGACACTGATTAAAATGCATAAGAAGAGGAGAATGGATTTTTTATGCCTAATAATCAGTCTCCAACACAGTTCACCCCCTGGCCACCAATTATTCATGTGTATTCTTCTTCCCACACAAAGAGCACAACCACTCTTCTTCAAGGGAGACCATCTAAAGCACTGCCTCATTTCTGAACTAAGCTCAAAGTGAAGATTCTCAGGCCTAACTTTGTCTCTTCATGGTTCAGTAATCTATATATACAAAAAGACAATTTATCTGCACACTTCCTTCTCCCTTCAACACACACTCAATATACAATAGTAAAGCAGGAACAGGGCAACTGCAAAAATTCAAAAAGAGAGGAGAAGATTGGGGAGCACATGGCAGTCACTGGTCCAGAACCAAGGAAATATTACAGGGCAGACCTTGTGAAGACTCACTACCCTGGCAGGGAAGTGAGTTCCTTGGTCAGACTTTGGCTCTGTTCTTTTAGAGAAATTCCACCCATTCTTCTCCATGTCCCCTGCCCCTGCCCCTGCCCCTGAAAACTTCCTGATTGTCCATTAATCTCTGGAGCCACATCTAGAGTGGGGACTAGGGAATAAGGTCTCCCCGGTAGTCGTGTAGATTGTACAGCCCAGTCCTGATGATAAGAACTTGGGGGATGTGAGGCTTGCTTTTAAGGCCTGAACTGAATTCTGTATCAGTCATCATTCAATGCAAGAAACACAAATCACCCCAGTGAATTAAGCAGAAGGAAATTCCACTCAGGACAATGAGTGCTTATGACATTATTTAAAAAGCTGGGAAAGCAGGAGCTAAGGAGTGGCTCCTGGGCTTCAAAACCCTGCCACAGCAGCTCTGATCTGAGGTCCCTGCTGCTACAGTCCAAAGTTCAGGAAGCATCAGAAAAATACTGCCAGTGTCACAGCAGCCCAAGTCCCTCAGGCTGGTAATTGGACAGTGGAATGGGGAATCTGCTGTTCCAAAAACTCGTATCTGTTGGAGCCTAGTCATCAGCTTCCACTGCCATGGAGAGACTGATGCTTCCCTTTCTTTCCCTTTCCAAATCTCTTGCAAGAACATCTCAGAGGCAAAACTTACATAACACCCAGAACCCTCAAGGCAAGGAAAACTAGGAGATAAACACAGGGTGTGTCAATTAGGGTCCCTCAAGGAGCAAGCACCAAGATGGGATTAGATGTGCAAGATATTTACTAGGAGAATTGTCTCTAAATGATGAAATGGGAGAAAGCACAACCAAGTAGGGAGAGCCTTCAGACCACAATGCAGATCAGACACTTGTACAAGGAGAGAGGGAAGGAAGGATTGGTTGGGGCAAGCCTCAGGCTGCAGCACAGTTCTAGAACGTCCTGACCAGGTTGATGGGGAGTCCTCATGCAAAAATTGCCCATTAGAGGATTTCCACATTGGGCAGGAATAGGCTGGCACTAGGACCCCTACCCTACTGTGCTTATTTCACCAGTAGTCAATGGTGTGGGAAAGTGTAGTCTTAGGGCAAATGTGGCAGATGCAAATACAGGGGGCAGCTGGAATTGTTCACCAACCAGGTTCCCTGCAGGTTCTCTTGGAGTGACATAGCTCCATAGCCACCCCACGAGGGATAGAGGGGGTGGAAACAGAAATAAATGGTTGTTGATTTCAACAATATGTGGCACAGCATCCTCATTGGGTGTTCCTTCAATCACCCCTTCCTCATGTGTTCATCTGAAATAACTTGTGTAGCTACAAGCAGGAGATAACGGTTTTCCTCTTGCTTTTGTCTTACCAGAACTTTCAGGAGAAAAAAAATCCATCAGTAGCATTACGTAAAAAGAAAATTATTTTAATGAAAAGTGCTTTAATCGGATTAAGGAAGGCACAAAAGGTCAGTTTGGATTAATATACCGTGTAACCTTTCTATTCTCTGTAAAATTCTTGGAATACCGATACAAGTTGGTCTGCCTTGTTTCCTGAGTTTTGCTGTGATGCATGCCTGTTATAAAAGAGAAATTTTCATGTACACATAAAATGCAATAATTACAAGAATTTGCACTTACTGATATGTACCAGATACTTTGCCAAGTGCTTTACATATATCAGCTGATTTCGTTTCATAACAAGTGAGGTAAGTATCATGATCATCATACTCATTTCCAAAGGGGAAAGAGAAAGGCTATGTAGTTCACCCCAGGTCATGCAGCAAGCATGAAAAAAGAATTCAGATTCTCCTGTTGCCCTTGCCTGCACTCTCTGAGCCCTTCTATGTGCTGCAGGGCTCTATTCTACATAGATCACTCCAACAGTCCACCCAGCCCCATGGAGTGAGTTCTACATGTAGGTCTACAGTTCCTTATCTAAGACCCTTGAGGCCAGATGGATTTCAGAACTGAGAAGTTCTGAAATTTTAGGAAGGTAATGTGATTCACATACCATATATAATATAATGCTCCTAGTGAGGTCTCGGGCAGCACTTCATAATCAATGTAAATATTTATACCAAATGGGATAAATATAAAGAAATATTTATATCACTGTCAATATTTCTGCCAAGTGGGATAAATGGCCCTATAGTAAGTAAGTGAGCCAGGATTTGAACCCTGGCTATTTTAATTGGGGTCTGGTTTCTGGAGTGTGCGTCTCTCCTTGTACTCAATTCTACCTCTAACATGCAGTGGCACTGATTCTATTATCAGCTATTTATCTCAATCTAGGCACTGTGCTAGGCACTTTGCATATCTCGTCTCATCAAATTCTCTCAACTGCCTTAGGACATAGGAGTCAGCCTCACTTCTCAGTTGAAGTAACTGAGACTCAGATATTAAGTAATTTACCCATTGTTAGGATGTAGACTGGCAATATTTGAATCAAGGTCTGTTGGACTTCAAAAAGCTACACCAACTTAGTTTTCACAACGAAAGCCCTACACCTTGAGGAGCCTAACAAACTGCCAGCACTTTGGCACTGACACACTCAGCCATACTGGCTGTAGTTCTGCTCCCTGGGCAGCTGGAGCTCTGTGCTCACAATGCCCTTTGTCACTGAAGTATATGTCTTAACATTCCTGATCTCAAGCAATGGTTCAGTTCACTCTCCCTGATGGCAAAGAACAATCTGAGATTCAGCTAGGAACACTCAGCAGAGTTGCTTTCATCTTTTTGTCCCTTATTTCTTGTAAAAAGAAGCCCCAGTTCATTAGATGTGATAATCCATTCACATCTGTTCCAAGAGATTCAGGACTGTATTACTCTGTTATTGCACTGCTATAAAGAACTCTCTGAGACTGGGTAATTTATAAGGAAAAGAGGTTTAATTGTGCTCACAGTTCTGCAGGCTGTACAGGCTTCTGCTTCTGGGGAGGCCTCAGGAAATTTACAATCGTGACAGAAGGCAAAGGGGAAGCAGGCACATATTTACATGGCCAGCAGGAGAGAGAGAGAGAGCAAAGGGTGAAGTGTTACACACTTTCAAACAACCAGATCTTGTGAGAACTCTATCGTGAGACAGCACTAGGGGGATGGTGCTAAATCATTTGAAACCACCCCTGTGATCCAATCACCTCCCACTAGGCTTCACCTCTAACACTGGAGATCACAATTTAACATGAGATTTGGATGGAGACACAGAGCCAAACCATATCAAAGACATTCACCACTGACACAACTTTGTGTTACTGGTTTTTAAGCCTTTCTTGGGTGTCTGCTGATAGCAGAAGAAAGAAACACAGAAGGAAGGAAGGTTTCCCATGATTCTCCCCTGGTTGCACCGAGGGGCTGCTGAGGGCCTGAGAGATCTGTTACAGGTAGGCGCCACCATAGATCATCCCTTTATTCTTTCCAGTTTGCCACATAATTATGAACAGTCTAAATATATATCATATGTGGTTCTGACATATTCTACCATTTAGTGAATGGTTATTATGTACTAGACACTGCTAAGCATGTATAAAAACACATCATTCAATCTCTCCTATCACCTTAGGCAGGGATTATTAAAGGCTTATTAACCCATTTTACAGGTGGGAAAACTAAGACTCAGGGGGACTAAATTTCCATAGCTAAAGTCAGCCACAGATCCAGGATTCTAACCCAGGTCTTTCTGAACCAACAGCCTCTGCTATTAACTCCAGTACCTCTTGTAGAGTCACTTTCATTACCCCAACAGTAACTGCACTTGTCATGCCACATGCCTGATTTGGGTTTAAAAATTCTCAACTCTGAGTATTATATAACTTCTGCTCTCCAGCTGTTTGGAACTTATTCCGATATTGCCTATAATTTGGTCTAACTATACTTAAAATGTTCAAAAACATGTTGGTCAGTCAAATAAAATTTACTGGTGGGCAGAGGAATGTTATATTCTCTTGCCACTGACTTCTTTCATCTCAGAAATCTATGAATCTATGTGGGATTGAAACAGGTATTATTCTCATGTTGCAAATGAGAAAAACCATAGCAGAGAAAGGTTAAGAGGTATGTCCAAACAAGTTTATTAGTTTAATCATTTGTTACGGGTTGTTTTATGTCCCCTCCCCAAAATATATGTGAAGTTCTAACATCCAGTACCTGTGAATATGACCTTATTTGGAAATAAATTATTTACAGAGGCAATCAAGTTAAAATGAAGCCATTAGGGTGAACCTTAATCTGATATGACTGTTGTCCTTATGATATGGTTTAGATATTTGTTTCTTCCAAATCTCGTGTTGAAATGTAACCTTTGATGTTGTAGATAGGCTTAGTGAGTGGTGTTTGTGTCATGGGGGCAGATTCCTCATGAATGACTTCAGGCTATCCTCTCTGTAATGACTGAGTTCTCAGTTATTTCACATGAGAGTTGGTTGTTTAAAGGAGACTGGCACCTCCTCCTCTCCTTCTTGCTCCTTCTCTTGCCATGTGACATGCCTGCTTCCCCATCACCTCTGCCATGACCAAAAGCTTCCTGAGACTCTCACCAGAAGAACATGCTACTGCAGAACCATGAGCCAAATAAACCTCTTTTCTTTATAAATTACCCAGCCTCAGGTACTTTTTATAGTAATGAAATGTGACTAAAACATCTTATATAAGGGGGAAATTTAGACACGGAGACAGACATGAACAGAGGGAAGATGGTGTGAAGACACATAGGGAGAAGCTAGCCATGTAGCTAGAGTGATGCACAAGCCAAGAAACACCAGGATTGCCAGCAAAGGCCAGTGGTAGAAGAGGCAAGAGAGGATTCTCTTCTAGACCTATCAGAGGGAGCATGGCCCTGCCAACACCTTGATCTCAGACTTCTAACCCCCAGAACATGAGACAATAAGTTTCAGCTGTGTTAAGCCACCCCATTTTGGGTATTTTGCTAGCACAGCCCTGGGACACAAATACCATCATTATTTATGAGTGCCCATCAGGTGCCCAGCACCACACTAGGCTAGAGACAGAATAAGATGCAGGATTTACAATCAAGCACTGACAGCAGACATTTAATCAAAAAGTCCACAGATAAATATTCACAGTTGCGCTATACACTGTGAAATAAAAGAGAATTTCTTGGCACAGGAACACTAGATTCTAACCTCATCTGGGGGTCAGGAAAGGTTTCCATGAAAAAAAACGAGCTTTAAAGCTGAGGCTAAAAGGGTCTCAGGAGTTGGGGAAGGGTATTTTATGATCATGCACAAATATTCTGGGGAAAGAAAACAGTTTGTGAAATCAAGAATACAAGGACAAAAAGAAGGGGTGTGGGGAAAGGTAGAGGAGACAGCCAGGCGCCCGAATGTGCCCATAAATGTCAGTGTTCAGCAGAGCCTCCTGATTCCAAATGCCTGTCTAATTTCCTCCTCCCACCCCACCCGAGCATCAGTCCTGGAGGATCTGTACCATGCAGGACCAGCCTTGTCTAGAAGAGCTGATCATTTGTACCACTCAGTCAGCTTTGCACTTGGCCACTCAAGGCCACCAACCCTTGCTTTGCTTAAGTCTCAGTCAGAGGGGCACCTGCTGGGAAGATTAATGTGACTTGCTTTGGTCTTAGCTGCCATTTACCCAAACTCAAGGGTCTGGAAAAGGTCTCCTTAGTTATAGTCAAATGGTCAGTAACTTCAGTTTGTGGCTGTGTCTTTTTTCAGTTTCTTAGAGTTCATGACTTTGAGTTCTGCATGAGTAAAGGAGTATTTTGGTACAATAGAAAAGGAACTGATTTATTATCCCTACTGCCTCAGACACGGAAGCTATGGCAACATTAAGGCTCAGTGCCAGCCCTCATGTTGTGTACCCTGGGTTTTTCTCTCAGATCTCTCATTTTCACAGTAACCTTCACTTTGGACTTTTTATGGTCCAGATAAAGAGAAAAATAATAGTGTCTGCTTCAAATTAAAGTTCTTGTGAGGATTAAGCAAAAAAAAAAACAAAAACAAAAACAAAAAAAACAAAAAAACACTTTGCAGAGTACCTGGCCCTTAGTAAGCACCCAGTTGATGTTAAGTAGTAGTATATTATTAATATTGTTATTACTCCTATTAATTAAAACCTTTTACAATAGGAGTGCACTTTTAGACTTTCAGGCGACTAAATGCATTCCCATATTCTTCATAATCAAGACTAAGCATGGGTAAGTGATTAGTGGCTATGATGTTAATTAACTTTCTCCAGTAAAAAGGGACAGAGGAAAACTCTGCACTTAAACAGTTGATTGGAATACAATGAGGTCTATTCTGCAAAGTCTCTCACAGGGGGCCCTCTGCTTTCCACTCAGAGGAAACAGAAGTTAAAGAGCAAAAAGATCACCACTCCCCTCCTTTTTAATTAGAAAGCACTAAGAAGATGAAAATGCATAATAAGGCTCTGCAGTAGTTAAGTATAATTTGCGCAATGTGTGCCTGGGGACTCTCTCCATCATTACTCCAAGAGGCAGAGCACTACAGTGAGGAGCTAGCTATGTCAGAGCCTGGCATCATCAAGAGTTCAAATCTCAGCTGCGTCACTTACTAGCTGTGAGACATTTACAGGGCAATTAACCTTAACTGAGCCTCAATTTCCTCATGGATAAATGTGACGATAATGACACCTATATTTCAGTGTAGTTGTGAGAGTGAAAGTTGGTAATGTGACAAATGATACTGACTACCATATGTTGAAAATATGACACATCTGAGGACATGGTAGGCACGCCATGGACATTAACCCTTGGTATTATTTTGGGAAAACTCACGCATCCTGCATAGATTCTTTCATGTGTGAGATTGTGAGTCAAAAGAGATTTGAGGGAGGCATTAAGTAGATGGCAACACTTTCATTGTTTTCTGAATTGAAGACTGAACCTTCAAAATCAAATATGCTGTGGGAAATCAGCAGTAAAAACAGAGGCAAAAAGAGAGTAGAGGCAGGGAGAGTCTCAAGCTTTTTTTTATTGCAGCTTTCAGATTCTAGAAAATTTTTGGTAGTCAGGGTTAAGTGGCGTAGACTAATGTAGTCAGTGTTGCACAATGGTTAAGTGAAGAGGCTGTAAACCCAGACTGGATGGGTTCAATTTCCATCTCCGCCATTACTAACTGTGACCTTAAGCAAGTTAAATTAGGTGCCTTCATATACTCATCTGTAAAATGGGTGTAAAATGGTGACTGCTTCTCTGGGTAATTGGCACTTAGTCCAGTGCTCAGCATGTGGCAAATATTTAAAAATGTTAACTGTTAACAGACCTGAACTGACTTGCTAATTTGTCTGCAAATTAGCAAGACAAATTTAACATTTTAGTTGACTATCAGGAACTAATTTGTTTCTGGAATTAATTCAAGGTTATAACTTGACATCTTATTATTCAAGTATTAAGTCTGGCCAACATTTTTCCATTTTGTAATTTCGTTACTGAAAAGGGGTCCCAATCCAGACACCAGGAGAAGGTTCTTGGATCTTGTGCAAGAAAGAATTCAGGTCAAGTCCACAGAATATAGTGAAAGCAAGTTTATTAGAGAAGAGGCAAAAGAATGACTACTCTATAGGCAGAGCAGTGGCAAGGACTGCTTGACTGAGTACACTTATGATTATTTCTTGATTATATGCTAAACAAGAAGTGGATTATTCATAAGTTTTCAGGGAAAGGGGTGGGGAGTTCCCGGAACTGAAGATTCCTCCCTTTTTTAGACCATATAGGGTCACTTCCAGACATTGCTATGGCATTTGTAAGCTGTAATGGCCTTGGTGGGAGTGTGTTTTAGCATGCTGATGCACTGTAATTAGCATATAATGAGGAGTGAGGACCAACAGAGGTCACTTTCATCATCATCTTGGTTTTTGTGGGTTTTGACTGGCTCTTTACTGCATCCTGTTTTATCAGCGGGGTGTTTGTGACCTGTATCTTGTGCTGACCTCCTATCCCATCCTAAGAATGCCTAACCTCCTAAGAATGCAGCCCAGCAGGTCTCAGCCTCATTTTACCCAGCCCCCATTTAAGATGGAGTTGCTGTGGTTCAAATACCTTTGATGATTTTAATGAAGCCACTTTGATTTTGATCTTAGAGATCCCTGAGATAGAACAGTATAAGTAAATATTACAGGTAAGACGGTAAGACATTTGATGCAGTGGGGAGCCCAATGCAAAGGCTTTCATTATAAGTGCACCAATAATTTCAATAAGATTTCACATTACAATCAGAAGAGTTAATATTTATAATATTTGAGATTTGTAGAAATCATCACTAATATTAACTGGCTTTGTTCTTTGAGTTTCCCTCCTTTGCTCTTCAACAGGTAAGGAGTGACCATCCACTGGTTCAGGGAAGGCAGGAAGAAAGTTTGCTTTGCTTTCATTTCCAAAATTCCCAGCCTTAAGGGAAATGCAGGTGCCTCTGAACTATTAAGTGGAAAGGATTGGAATGAGGAATGGTAAGTGAGGGCAATACAGATATTAGTGGGTCCTGAAGAGAGAAATGCACTTGACCCTGAACTCTGATTCCTGGTTTTGAGTCCCTGAGAGGGTCAAGACCTCAAGGGAGTTTGGGAGACCAAGCTTTGCTGAAAAGATAAGTTGATCTTCACAAGACTTATGGGAAATTTACAGCTCTGGAGTATAAAAAGTTGATAGGTCTTCTTCAAGGTTGACCTATCATCATGGAGTTTCTATCCTTAGGATGTCATCTAAACCTACTTACCTCCCACAGGCCCAATTTCCAAATTCCATTGCACTGAGGGGTTAGGGCTTCAACGTATGAATTTGGGGCAGATGTGCACAGTTCAGCCCATAGCACCCAGCCCCCACTCCAGCCCTCATTCTGCCTATGGAAGTTCCATGCTCAAGTCCCCAGAACCTGCCCTTGTACCACAGTTCCCAGCCTGGACTTCTGCTCTGCCAAGAGTAGAGAATTCCACCACTTCAAATAGTCCCCTGCTCCTACCTCTTTTTAATTTGTCTTCTTCTCTATTTTCTTACCCAAGTCAGCTGATGAATTTTCACAAAAGGGAAACGCAGGTATTTCTGGGCAAAGCAGGAGGGGATGCCTGTATCCCTTTCTAATAGCAAGAGGCTGGTATTCCTGGAGTTCTGGAGCATCTGCAATTGGATACCTTATGGCTGCTCCCTGAGATCACTGACTTACTTCTGAGATGTGTGGCTGTGGTGATAGGATGAAGTAGAATAATAGCCTGGATTCACTGGACCCCAGGGATGTGGTTTTCACATTGTGTTTGCTCTGCGTAGAACAAGGGTTCCATAGATACACAAGGGAATGGGGACACTTTGAGGGTGCAGCTCCAACCAGTGGTCTAAGTGAACTTGCTTTTATTAGCTGGTAATAGCCGGTTGTTATTTTTTTACAAATTCTATGATCTGGTTGTTAAACAAAACCATTAAAACTCAAAGTAAATAAACATGCAATTAAATAAATTAGTAAAAACAGAGAAAAATACTCAAAACTCACCATTTTTAATTATTTTACTACATTTTTCCATCATCTGTGCTCTTGAGATTCCATATATCTATTTTAACTATAAGGCAAAACTAATATATAACATATGTAACTAATATATCTTACAATATATAAATATATTGCTACTGCACATCTCTACCCAATTCTGTGTTCAGTGAAATTGACCACAGTAGGAGTATTAACACACCACAGAAATTGGGAAAAGCTTCAAAACAGAACTTTTCCCCCTATGAGAACCAGTTGTCAATAACCAGATACTTAACAGACTTAGCAGTTTAGAAAATCTTGAGGAAGACCAGAGCAGAAGCCTAGGGTGTGAACTATGATATAAGGGCAGGTGTTGGGGACTTGAGCATGGAACTTCCAGAGGCAGAATGGGGGCTGGAGTGGTGACTGAGTGCCATGGGCTGAATTATGCACCACCTCCAAAGTCATATGTTGAAGCCCAAACTCTCAGTATGATGGTGTTTGGAAATGGGGCCTTTGGGAGATTTAGATGAGGTCATAAGGGTGGAAACTCCATGATGGAATCAGTGTTCTTATAAGAAGAGATAAAAGAGAGTTTGCTGGCTCTTTTTCTCTCTACCATGTGAGGATACAGTAAGGAAGTCTTGAGGAAGAGAGGTCTCACCTCTCAATAAACCAAATTTTATAGTACCAGCCTCCAGAAGTGTGAGAAATACATTTCTGTTGTTTAAATCATCCAGGCTGTGATATATTTTTATAGCAGTTTGAGCTAAGGCACTGGGTGAGGAGCATGAAAACACTACAAGAGGAGTGATGCAGCCAGGAAAGCCCAGGGGTCCTGCCAATCAGACGATCCTAACAAGGACATTGGTACCATATGAAGCCATATGGGGGAGATAACAGGCAGCTGAAATGTTTTCAGACTTCAACCTGTGCCAGTCAGGGCACAACAAGGAGACAGAAAGCACACCAGTTATTTGAGCAGAGAGAATTTAACATCAATAATTATTTCTAATTCTGTGAAAAAGTCAATGGCAGCTTGATGGGGATAACATTTAATCTATAAATTACTTCGGGCAGTATGGCCATTTTCATGATATTGATTCTTCCTATCCATGAGCATGGAATGTTCTTCCATTTGTTTGTGTCCTCTTTTATTTTGCTGAGCAGTAGTTTGTAGTTCTCCTTGAAGATGTCCTTCACATCCCTTGTAAGTTGTATTCCTAAGTATTTTATTCTCTTTGTAGCAATTGTGAATGGGAGTTCACTCATGATTTGGAATATACACCATGGAATACTATGTAGCCATAAAAAAGGATGAGTTCACGTCCTTTGCAGGGACATGGATAAAGCTGGAAACCATCATTCTCAGCAAACTAACACAGGAACAGAAAACCAAACACTGCATGTTCTTACTTATAAGTGGGAGTTGAACAATGAGAACACATGGACACAGGGAGGGGAATATCACACACCGGGTATTGTCAGGGGGGTGGGGGGCTAGGGGAGGAATAGCATTGGGTGAAATACCTAATGTAGGTGACAGGTTGATGGGTGAAGTGAAACACCATGACACGTGTACACCTATGTAGCAAACCTGCACATCGTGCACATGTACCCCAGACCTTAAAGAATTTAAAAAAAACAACAAGAATTATTATCTGGATATAAAATTGTTATCTAGTTAAGTGAGGGTAAAAAAAAGACAAAGGTTTCAAGGTGTCAGAAATGCAGAAGTGGCAACCTCTTCCAGGGTTGGAGGAACAAAGGGAAGATCTTAAGTTTTTTAAACTTAGAAACTCCGAGGAGGAATCCTGTGAACTGAAACTCAGGTCCTTCAGGAGCCTTGTTGCTTGGTTGCAGCTAGGCTCTATGGGGATGGAGGAGAGCAATCAGCTGCTTTTTGCAAATGGTGAAAAAACTAGTTTCAGCTGTTGCCACAGGAGGAAACTGCTGCTGTGGAGGGGAAGACAGCAAGGTGAAGGAGACTGTAACAAGCCTGAAAGAATACGAGGGAAACGAAGGAGCAAGTTACTCATCTCTCTTGCTGCTGCACAGTCTCCCTCTGGCGCCCACTATTGGTAGTTCCTATTAGAGCACCAAATGGAAATGTGCCTTGCAGAGAGCTCAGAGCATTGACACTTCTGCACATGATGTAAGGCTGCCCCTTGAAGTGGGAGATGATTAAGCCTAGATAAGGGCAAGAGCCTGAAGCTCAAGGAGAGGCAGCACTTCCTTCTGCCAAATCCGAAACTGAAAGAAGAGACGGCCCTAACGCTTTCTTGCCAAAACATTGCTTTGACTACTCTAATGTCAATTTAGGAAGGAAAAAAACATAATATTGCTTCAGCTTTTTTAAGGGTTGAAAGCTTAAGGAGTGGTGTTTGGGAAATGAGTCAGAATTCTGGAAAAAGAATAAAATAGATACTTGAAAGAGAAGGATCTGAAACCAAGTGAAAGCCTTGATAAGCACATTTCGTGTCAGCATCTATTTAAGTGGTCCATTTAACATAAGGTTCTGTTAAGCTATTTTTTTCATTAGATAGGAATTTAGTCATCTTATATGTTTGAGATTTTTAGGTATATTTTAAGTTTCAGAGTCTTCTCTTATTCCCAGCTGACCTCCTTTCTAAAAAGAAGTGAGAACTCAATATCTCTGCCTTGGCATCCGGTGATTATCAACAAAACCCTAGTAGGTCACCTTTTCTGATAACAACATCTGCCTCAGTAGAGAAAATCTTTTGTCCTCTAGAAAGTATCTTAGCAACTGAATCTCAATAGCTATGATCTACTGCTTACCTTTCCAGGGGAGGGCCAGGCTCCTGGGTTAAATGTTACAAG
This sequence comes from Papio anubis, assembly GCF_008728515.1. Taxonomy (NCBI): domain Eukaryota; kingdom Metazoa; phylum Chordata; class Mammalia; order Primates; family Cercopithecidae; genus Papio; species Papio anubis. The sequence goes on from NC_044982.1 coordinate 97,325,454, forward strand.
ATGTAGCAGTGAAGGAGGTAGAGTTCCTGCCTACAAGAGGTCATAATTTAACAGAGGAGGCAGCCAAGACAGTACTTGGAGGAGCCATAACTCTGTCCAGGGGTGGGTTAGGGGGCTTGAAGTAGTTAAAGAGTGGGAAATCTGCAGAGAAAATGGCACATTTGTGGTAGCTTCTGAAGAACAAGTAGTAGCTTTTTAGGTAGAACAGTGAGAACATTCCAGGCAAGGAGAACTCCATGGTGTGAAAGAGGATTAATAATAGGGGCTACAGAGAGGTCTCTGAAGGTAAGAGGAGGCCAGGCCACAAAAGAATCTTACACGTCCTTTGAGGCATTTCACATTTATCCTGGAGGTGACAGGGAGCCATCAGGAGAAGCTGCTTATGCAGCAGCTATGAAGTCACCAGCGTCTCAGCTGTCTGTCTGGCAAATCACACCTGAAAACCAGGCTCTGGCTAGTGATTAATGTGTCTCCTTTTGGTTCCATCGCTGGCTAGAGATGACCCACGACAGAGACACTTTCATTCCCCCAAGAACTGCACTTCCTACTCTACATGGCTCATCACACCAAAACAATTGCAAAGGCTTAGACACAGAACTGTTGTTATTGATACTTCTGCAGATGCTAAACTTCGGCTGTTCAGAGCGAGGCCTCCAACTAGTCCCTTCCTCTGTCTGCTTTGAGTTGTATTAACTATTGTTGTGTAACAAACAACTCCAAAGCACAGAGCTTAAAACAACCATGAATTGTCATTGCTCATGGATCTGCAACGGGGCTGGTGTGGCTCTGCTCCATTTGCTTCTGATACTGCTCCTAGGACCAGCAGCCTGTCCTGAGCATGTCCTCCTAGAGATGGCAAAAGAGCCAGAAGGTGGGAGAAACATGTGCATCCTCTTAAGGACTAGGCTCGAAACCATTGGCTGTGTTATTGGCCAATATAAATGTCATGGCCAAGCCCAAAGCCAAGGCTCACGAAAATACAACCTGCCCACAATGAGGCCATTAAAGGTGTGAAAGCAGAGAGGGTTGAGGAATTGGAGCCAATAATACAATCTACTACAGCCATCTTGGTGACCTCATTCTATGGATCCTTTTTTCCATTTTCTTCTTCCTCATTTGGATGGGCGCTAACAGATGAAACCTTAAATTTCAAAATGAGTCTCAGGTCTCACTTCAGGTGGGCCACTGATACTATATTTCTTGTGGTGGCTTTGTGCAGTGTTGACCTGGCTAAACTAGAACTACATTTTCTGGAATTCCCTTACGTGTTCAGTGAGCCCTGGTTAGGGTGACTAAGAGAGAAATATGTCCCAGTTTTGGAAGTTAAGAGTCATATCATTAGGCACTGTTGTCGCTCATGATCTTGGCACAGTGCTGCTGCCAAGCCTACATCTCCTTCAGTTTGTGTAGGATTTCCTTCGTCAACTTCTCTGAATCTTGGTCAAGGTATACATACAACTCCCTGGTAAAAGGCAGCAGTATGACCTGCATCACTGAGGTTGGAAACAAAAGTGTGTCCAGATTCGTTCTCATGGGTTCCAGTTTGTCCTCGCTTCCTCTGTTTCGTGTCCATCTTTTCTTTCTGATTTATTCCACTGTTGACTTCAGCTCTAACCTCAGATATAGAAGAAATAGCTTTACATAGACTGCTTAATAAGCTTTCACGGTTTTTTAAGGTCTAATTCTCATAATAGTAAATCTCTCATTCTCTCATTCTGTATTACTCATTTTGATTCTGTTTTTAAAACTCAAACACTGATACATCTGTGATTAGGTGACTTAAAATAGTTGAAAGTTAGATTGTGAGTTGGTCCTATTTATTTGTTCATTCATATTTTCATTCATCATCTGTACATTTACTGGACATCTGTTACATGGTAATCCACTTACTCTACATATAAAGGTCTATAATATACCTTCTATATGATAGAGTTGCTGCCCTGGAGATAATCACAGTCTACAGAGAGCAATGCAATAAAGAAAGAATGATAATGCAATATGGTAACTGCTATCATAAAGAAGCACAAAGTAGCATATGTATAGAAATATAGAGAAAGGTGTATCTCATGCTGTTTGGGGTAATTAAAGATCTTCCTAAGAGGTATTGAATGACCTGCAATTTGAAGGTGAGTACAAATTCATCAATGAACTAGCAGTTTCACTAGCAGTGTAACTTGGACAAGTTATGTAAATTCAATGTCTCAACTTCTCATATTAGGATACAACATTGGGATAATAATTGTGCCCACATCACTGGGTCACTGTGAGGACGACATAAGTTAAAACACATAAAGTGTTTAGAAGAGTGCCTGGCTTATCTAGTGAAGCCTGAAGAAATATAGTTACTATTTAACTAACTGTTCCCATGATGATCTCTTTTTGTCCTTGGTTTACTGTGCTCACTCACATCGCTGGCCTAGAACAATGGAATAATGCTGAGCAAAGCAGTGAATAAGTAGAATAAAGATATGAAAGAATACAAACTCCTGTAGTCCTAAAATGCAATCTGTCTAGTGAGACAAAGTGCTAATTAACACTTCAGAGAATAGATTGTGATGCCATTCAAGTTTCCTATAGAAACACCAATTGTGTATTTAAAATAGTGGCCTGTCTTATCTCTCTTGCCCTTTCCAAAATTCATTATGCTTGTAGAGGTTCTTAGAGACTAAATATTCTGTGACCATAAAATATCATGGCATCAATAATGGTTCTAGCCCCCAAGAAAACAATCAATGTAAACCCAGCATTAAATCAAAGCTGAAGCACTGAAGGTGAGGAAGGAAAGGGTCTATAAACTGTGTCAAAATAGTGGGTTTAACCAAAAGAGAAACCATATGATGAGAAAGATTATAGTGGTGCGGAGGTTGAACTGTATAAAAAAAGAAAATAGAGAATTTCACTGACAACGAGGCAAAGATTCATAGGAAAAAAAAAGCAGGAGAAATCAGCAAGGAGTGTTTAAGTGAGGACTAAAATTTTCAAAGTCATTTGTGGGCGTGTGAAAAAAGAAGGAGGCCACGGATTTCCTAGAACTCAAACTGGGAGGAATAAGAAGCAAAGTTTAGGCAAACAGAGAAAGGCATAGATGAGATCAAATCGGAGGCAACCTTAGATCCACAAGGGAGCTTTCAAAGAGGGGCAGGGAGAAAAATTAGCATAGAAAGCCAGCCCTGAAAAATCAGAGGCTAAGATGTTATGTAGACAAAGGAAGATGGCTTTAAGAATTCATGAAAGAAAAAGCTTATGGTGGAAAGAAGTATTTCTAAAAAAAAAAAGTCATGAAAAGAACCCCCTGGGAAATGATGGCTCCATTCAACAATATTTATTGAGTGCCTATAATAGACCATATGCTGAGGTCTGTGCTGGTGTTGGAGAGATTAAACAACAATGACACCCACCACCGTAATCACCATCATGACCCTCAAAAATTGGCCATGTCTAGTGATGCACAGCTGAAAGTGTCTACTTTTCCATTGGTTTTAGGGAGGATATTTTATTCGCTTCTCCCAACAGCCCTGTGGGAGTACAGAGGGCAGATATTATTATTTTAATTTCACACACGAGGAGTGCAAGCTCAGGGCGATCAATGAATGGCCCATTTGGCACAACGGCCAAATGCACAGTAGGACTGGAGATCCAGCCTCCTGACTCCTGTTCCCAGACCAGTGCATGCCGCTGCCATGTAATGGGTACCATTTGTGATGATTAAACTTGGAGCATTTTCTGTGATACTTATTAATGTATATTTCTATTTTTTACTCCCAGAACAGTATTCTTCTAAGAAGCCTGAGGCATTTTAAATATTTTGAATTCTGATGCATTCAACCATCCTTAGGAGGCATAGAATGACACACAATTCCCAAGTGGTAGGTGCTTAATGGAAAAACAGAAATATACTGATTTACATTTCCTTATTATTATTATTATTATTTTTAAAACTCTGACCTCCTACTAGGAAAGTAAATGTAAGTTAGTAATGAAATGAGGTTAGAACCAATAATGAAGTCAGAACATAATGAGAGAGTCCCAAGGAAGATCTGGAATATTTGTATTCAAAGCCATTTGCCCAAAGGGTCCCAAGTTCAAGAACATGAAAGCGAGGCTTGACCACACAGACCAGTCAAATACACAGGATCAGAGGGATGTCGAGGCTGGACATAATCCTGGAAAATTGGTTTTCACAATATGGGCAGTTTTTTTTTTTTTCCCTCTTCTCATAATTGCATTTTTTTTCCCCATACCATAGGGGATACATTAATTGATTTGGTTTGTCAGAAACTCATATTTTCATGGTTCTCTGGTTGTCTAAGTCTTGACTTCCTAAATATACATGATTGTTTTCACAGGTTTGGTTTGTACTAAGAGGAACTAGATCTTTTTCAGAACAGAAGTTACAAGAACATTAATATTTCTTCTTTTACTCAAGATTCCTATTTATGGCTGACTTCACTTACCTATAGCATGAGCAGCAATCTGGATTGCTGCCTCCCTTCCTCTCCTCCTTCATGGAACATCCCTTCCTTCAGCGGGTAGCAATGGATCCCCGGATTTCTGTCTTGCTGCCTGTGCACGTGCAGAAAGTCTCCAGTTCACCTGCTCTAACCCATTCTCCACGCCACCACCAGGGAGAGCATTTTACACGAAGCTCTGACCATGCCATGCCTTCCTCAAAGCATCTCAATGGTGCCTCGCTGTCTCTAGGATTAACCTCAGGACCCTTAATTTGGTGTACAAAGTCCTTCCATTTCTGACTCTGCTTTTATCACCAGTCTTTTTTTTTTTTAATTGCAATTCATTTGCGTTCCAGATATGGGAGATTCATGTCTGCTTCTGTGTCTTTGCGCGTGTATGATTGGAACATTTCTTTTCTCTCTTCTCTACTTTGTTAGGCCTGTGAGCTTCTATACATCCCCCATATAATATGCTCCACCTATTTTTCCCTTACTTCTCTAACATTTATCCTGATAAAATTAATTCCCATTTTCCTTATCTATTTCTTCTCCTAGAGAATTAATAATATAACATGTACCACATATGTAATATTAAATTTTCTAGTAGCCACATTTTTAAAAAGTTCGAATAAAGTCCCAAGTGATTAACTTTAGTAATATATTTATTGGACCCAACATATCCAAAGTATTATTATTTCAACATGTAATACATATGTAAATTATTAATGAGACTTTTAAAATTTTCCTTTTTACATTAAGTCTTAAAAATCCAGTATGTATTTTATGCTTACAGCACATCTTGATTAGGATGCTAAACTTACCTTGGAAATGCTTGACCTGTACTTAGATTTCAAAATATTTAGACTTTATAAAAGAGGCTCACATTCCTATTCTTCCAAGCATATGTAAACATTTTCCAATAATGGAATTGAGTATTCACTTTTAAGCTAAAATTAAGTGAAATTGAAGAAAATGGCAGATGAAGTTCCTCAGTTGCATCAGTCACATTTCAAGTGCTCATAACTGCAGGGGGCCAGGGCTGGGTTACATACTGGGCAGTGCAGGTGTAGTCAGTGAGGTCCTTAAGGTCTGGTGGTCCTTCCAGTTGCACAGCTCCAGGGGCCACTCCTCCCACTGTTTTCTCTCTTTGATGGAACAGCCAGAGAGAGTCTCTCTCCTCTCCATGTTTCCAGCCCCCAAGACAGAGCCTGACATACAGCAGGTGCTTAATACATGTCTGAACAAATGAATAGTTGGGACTGCAGGTGAGAAGTGAGAACAAAAGAAATAAATTTCAGCTGGGCTCTCAAGTTTCAATTTTTAATGAAGATATGTAAGCACAAAGAAGCTCGCAGGTTGTCCTTCTTCTGAGTGACAAGAGATGTCATCTAGTGAGATCAAAAAGAACAAAAATCCCTTAACTAACTTTATTTCCAGAAAGTTTACCCAATTTTTAAGTGTGTCTGTGATTCTGGATTCCATCCAGACTCCAATATGGCACTGTCAGGACTTGAAAGAATGAGATTTCAGTGGCAGGCTGGTTCCCACGGGAAAGGAGTTCCAGAAATATGATAAAGGTTTTTAACACTTTTTTAGGGAAGATGTAAGAGCTTTGAACACTTCTGTAATAAAGCTTAAAAAGGAAGAGTTTGAACATCTAATTGCTTTGGCCTTGGTAGGGGTTATGCTAGAACGGTGCAGAGGTGGATGGCAAAGACAAACCTAGTAGACCTTCTCATCCCTCGTATGCAATGAGGCACTCTCTTTGTGACAACTCCACAGCCCCAAAACTAGGAGAGAAAGAACAGAGAGAGGGGGAGGGAATGTGGAAGAGTCCGGAGACCTGAAAAAATATAATATGTGTTGAAAGGGCTGTGGCCACACTGATGGTTTATGTAACAAAGTGTTCACAAATCACTGCCCTTGGACTAACATGTTTAATTAGTGGGCCAAGATGGACAGCCCGTCACTGCTAGAAGCAATGCCACAGAGATGAGTAGTTTGAACCTGACTTAGGGAGCATGTGGGTTCTTTTTTCTTTTCTTTTTTTTTTTTTTTTTTGAGACAGAGTCTCGCTCTGTCCAGGCTGGAGTGCAGTGGCACCATCTCAGCTCACTGCAAGCTCCGCCTCCCGGGTTCATGGCATTCTCCTGCCTCAGCCTCCCGAGTAGCGGGGACTACAGGCACCCGCCACCACGCCTGGCTAATTTTTTGTATTTTTAGTAGAGATGGAATTTCACCATGTTAGCCAGGATGGTCTCGATCTCCTGACCTCTTGATCCGTCTGCCTCAGCCTCCCAAAGTGCTGGGATTACAGGCGTGAGCCACCGCGCCCGACCAAGCATGTGGGTTCTTGAAAAAGACAAGGTAGCAGGCGTATGTCTCAGTTATGTGGTTCCCTAGCCAAACCCGCCTACAGCTGTGCCTGGTTTGAGGCAAGAACTCAGTGACCACTTGAAGCTCTGGGAGTCTCCCTGCCAGTCATTCTCAAACTTCAGCTGAGGACAAACAGCTCCTTCCAAAATGGAAGGGTCCAAAGAGAGCAAACACTTTGCCCCATGGCACTGCTCAGGGCCACAAAACTGCCTTATACTCATCTTTATTTACCATTATCTATACCTAAAGCCAAAATAATCCATATATTCTCCTCCTTAGAGAATATATTTAATTCTTTCTTGGAGGGACAGGACATTTCAGGTTGCCTTTACCCACCCATCAGCACCAGTTGGAGATGGGAGTAGATTGAATTATGTGAAGCAAGCAGTGCCTAAAATCTTTTGCTACCCCTCCCCAGACCAGTGTTCTATGGTTTCAACGTTCTATGAGCTAGAGCATTGTAGAAGTTCCGCTGAACCATTGCCATCAACCAATAGGCTTATGTCTAGGAAATCCTTTCAAGTAAGAAGAAAATCTGGGTATGGACAAGGGCAGAGAAAAAAGAGGGAAAATTAGAAAACACTGTGCCTATCTCTACGTAGTAGATGTTGTGACATGCCACCCAGGTCCTGCCTTCAGGACAAAGGCACTCATTCCCCTAACTGCTTGGGGTGCTTCTTTCTGACTGTGCACAGCTGAATCTCTCCCCAGGAATTGCCCTCAGAGTAAGGGAGCTGCCTCAGCCAAGCATACACCGATTCCTGAGGCAGCCTACAATTAATAATTGGTCAGTGTAGGGGTTCAATGGCCAGCCCCATTGCCTCAATTCAAGACAACTCTGGAGGGTCCTCTCAACTCTCGAACTTCCCGTGGGATCGGCTGAGGCCTTTTTGAGGTTGCATGGCAGCTCAGCTCCCCACTCTCCTAAGGCTGCTTCCAGCTCCTTTCCCTCTAGCCCTGGAACAAATCATCTTTGCTTCAGTTGAGCACCAGATGAAATAGTTGGCTTGACTTCAGAGTCCGTCATATAAGAAAAAATACTCATCTTCAAATACTAGAATCAACTTCCCTAGAAAAAGATGTTTGTAGCAACCCAGCCTTATGAGGGGAAAGAATATTTAGATCTGCCAAATCATTCTGTATCCTGCAGTATAAAACATGACATGCAGAATGTCTTTTTGTGGGTAAGACAGGAATTAGTCTGTTCTCACGCTGCTATAAAGAAATACCCGAGACTGGGTAATTTAGAAAAGAAAGAGGTTTAATTGACTCCAGTTCAGCATGGCTGGGGAGTCCTAAGGAAACTTACAATCATGGTGGAAGACAAAGGGGAAGCAAGGTGCCTTCTTCACAGGCCGGCAAGAAAAAGAATTGCCAAGTGAAGGAAGAATAGTCCCTTATAAAACCATCAGATCTCATGGGAACTCACTCACAATCACGAGAACAGCATGGAGGAAACCACCACTATGATTTAATTACCTCGACCTGGCCCTGCCTTTGACACGTGGGGATTATGGGGATTATACTTCCATGTGAGATTTGGGTGGAAACACAGAGCCAAACCATATCAATATAATTAAACTCATTTAACTTAGAAGTATGTATGATGTGACTTACATTTACGCAAATGTCACCCTCAGAAGACTGTGAGATCTGTGACAGAAGGAACTGTGACTTGTCTTGCATCCCCGATTCATTCCTCTGGTTCAGGGTATGGCACGTATAGCTGCTGTCTCTCTAAATATATCATTTTATTTGAGACAGAGTCTCGCTCTGTCCCCCAGGTTGGGGTGCAATGGTGCTATCTCAGCTCACTGCAACTTCTGCCTCCTGGGTTCAAGTGATCTTGTGCCTCAGCCTCCCAAGTAGCTGAGATTATAGGTGCACACCACCACACCTGGCTATTTTTTTTGTATTTTTAGTAGAGATGGAGTTTTGCCATGTTGCTCAGGCTGGTCTTAAACTCCTGAGCTCAGGCAATCTGCTCGCCTCAGACTCCCAAAGTGCTAGGATTACAAGCGTGAGCCACCGCGCCTGGCCTATCTGCTCAATATTTGAACCAAAGGTGTCCCTTGTTCCCTGTCCATTCTGGGACATTAGAGACCTTTCCAATAACCTGCCTCTAACTGCCTGGACCTTCTCATTGCCAGTGACTGTTCTTGCTCTCCATTTAGCCACAGGCTTTCATTCATTATTTTGATAGCTACTTCTTAGGCATCTTATCTGTGCACAAGACATAGTCTTTGTCCTCACAGGACTTACATTCTACAAGAGACTACTACAGATGAAGTATTACACACAGTGCTCTGTGGTTACAGTTGTGGTGAATTCCTTTAGATGTATACTCATTGTGCGGGAGAGCTTGCAAGAGTGAGACTCTGCAATCTGAGAGCTCAGCAAAAGCTTATTTTGGGAGATAACTTTTCAGCTTAGGTTGAAGGGTGAACAGAGTCAGCCAGAGCAAGGGGCAGGAGGAGCACTCCTTGTTTGTATGCATACTGGGGACCCCGGTGGATGACTGGGGCATGGGGAATGCAGGAAAGGTGGCTCCAGGCTGCCCTGGGGAGACGGGAAATGGACCACTCATACTGTGCCATGCTGAGGATTTTGGATTTTATTCCAAGGGGCAGAGGTTAAAAAGTTGAAATGCATTGAAAGGTTTATAAACAAGACAGTGACAAGATCAGGTTTCAGTTTTCTAAAGCATTGCTTTGTTTCCTGCTTTGAATGGGGCTAAGAAAAGATCTGTAAGATTAATTAACAGGCTACTACAGTCGTTTTAAGAGAAAGATGATGGTGGCTTGGGAAAGAGTGATTTTTTGGATATATTCAGAAGTGCATTAATGGAGATTTGGAGCCTGATTGGATCTGGAAAGGAAGGATTTGAAGATGAGCACTTAACACGGTCATGTCTAGGACTATTTCCCCCATTTCAGAACTTTTCCTCGTTGTGGAAATGACAGTATTCATCACCATAGTAACAAGTACACATTTTTTTTTTCACATGAAGAGTATTCTTCAGTCAGATAGACTTCAGCTTCAGGAGAACAGAACAGAGTGTCTACAAAGTTTGAATTAACATAAGGGGTAGGGCAGGGACCAGAATAGCACACAGCATATCAGAATGTTATCTGCATTGGCTCTATTCTATTGAGGCATGACCGCTAAGCTACATAGTTGCGTTTTTGCTGTGAGAGAGAGAGCACAACCTCCTCCTCACAGTACTGCTGAGAGTCACAGAAGTCAGTGGGAGAAGATAAGCTCCTAGTTCTAATTTTTCATTTTTCTTCATTTAAGAAATGATTCAGCTCTTGTCTCTCTTCAGCGTGACTTACAATGATGAAAATCAAGAGAAGAGCAAATTCTACTCCATGTCATTGAAAATCATAACCTTTACCACCTAAAACATGCAACTTGCTCAGAGAGTACAACGTCTAAGCAGGTCCTAGAAGCTGCCACTCTATCGCTCTGTCACTATAGTGAGAGGAGCCACATGGAACAAGGTCAATATGAACAGGTTGATAGCAGCTTCTTACTCCAAACACTGTGTGTTAAAGCATTCTCACATTGCTATAAAGAAATACTTGAGACTAGGTAATGTACAAAGAAGAGAGGTTTAATTGGTTCACGGTTCTGCAGGCTGTACAAGAAGTAGAATACAGGCGTCCGGTTCTGGGGAGGCCTCAGGAAGCTTCCAATCATGGCAGAAGTTGAAGGGGGACCAAGCATCTCATGTGGCGCAACGAGAGAGAGAGACGGTGCTATCCACCTTTGAACAACCAGCTCTCGCGAGAGTTCACTCACTATTGCGAGGACAGCACCAAGGGGTCGGTGCTAAACCGATTCATGAGGGATCTGCCCCCACGATTCAATCAGCTCCCACCAGGACCCACCTCCAACATGGGGATTACATTTCAACATTGGATTGGGGTGGGGACATGAATTCAAGCTATATCACACCCCAACGATATCTCAAATCATGTAATATATAAATTAACTAAGCAAGTGTTTATTGAACAAATTATAGGCATGTGAAAATTTATGAAACCGTGTCTAGCATGTATGATTGAAGCTTCTAAGAGGAAATAATAAGAATTACACTATAGGAACTCTGCTGGAGCTGTCCAGGAAAAAGGAGAATAAAAATAAAGATAGCTGTACCTATTGGATCTTTCGCTAAAGCAGTGGCAGCATGAAGGGGAGTTCAGAGAAAAACTCATGGGTCCTAAACTGTGAGATATTGGAAACCCCAGCCTCAGTGTCTTCATCTGAAAACTGCTCATTGGATTTCCAGAGACCCTTTAAGGTCCCCTCCATATTTTACTGGGATTTCGTATTTTACTGTGAGGTGTGTCTTGTTCTCATATGACATATTAGGGCTCACACATTGCGAGGAATCTGCTTCACAGAAAGGCAAAATTGCTTTGGACTCTGGCCTAACCCCTCCCCTTCAGGGAAGTATCCTGCAAAGATTTCACAATAAATGAGATCACACTGTTCAAAGAGAAAAAGTATTGCTTCTTTCTATAATATTTAAACAAAATATCCTACGGATATTGCTTAGAAACAATGATTTAAATTTTAGGTCTTCCCAAACAATCTGATTGCAAGAATGCACACAATACAAAGATGTTGATAGAGGCATCGAAATATTCTGTCGCTCCTAAAGCCATTGCTGACACAGCCAGAGTCAACCCTGGAGGCACACTATAAACTCCCATCAACCATGAAAAACAGAACTCCTCATGAACAATGCAGAACGAACAAACAGGTACCTCTTCGGCTGTCAAAACCTGGGGAGTGGCCCCGTGTGACCTACCCTCCTGGTAGGGCAGGGACCAGCCTAGGAATATTGCATCTGGGATACCCGACTCCTGAGAGAATACCCTGGTGTAATAGATTCTTGGAGAAAGTTTCCAAAGATGAGTTAGAGGAAAGCATTTCTGATTTTTTCCATTCCCCAGCAGTTTTTGGGCATTAACTTTTCCTCATTTACTCCACATGCCCAAACCCCAAGACTGATTGTCAGGACATCATGCTAAATTAACCTCTCATTTGAAGCGACCGCTTTCTGTGATTTGCAGATTGGGAGGAAGCAAAACAAAACCTAATATTTCAGTGGCTATATGTAGGCCAGGACTTAGCTCCCACCGTTGGCCCATCTACCTCTAGGACTGAATCTTATCTGATCATTTCCATGGCAACAGCTGTGGGATTAGAATAGGATGAAGGTTTAGGAAGAGTTGCTGGAATTCAGTACTAGACGAGTGAGGATTATTTAACTACACACTTGCGTTGCCATGGAAACGCAAATTTACAAATCAGGCAGGATTTTTGTAGCTCAGCAGCACAGTATTATATTCTTAGGCCTGCTTCAAATCTCCCTGTTCCATTTCCTCTCTTATTGGGGGGAGATATCCCATGAGATACAATTTAATTATTCCCCAAATACTTTCTATTTTAATGTTTAAGGCAGAAATATGGATAGACCAGGACCAAGACCAAAGTGATTATTCTTAAAATGCTTTTCAGTTTTATTTTTAAAAAGCAAAATGCTATTTAATCTAAAGAAAGAGAATTTCAAACATGTGATAGGAAACATATTCATACAACAGTCAATTAAGACCCATCTAAATCCAAACCAAAATTATGTTAATTCAAAAAGAATGATATCTAATTCTTGTAGGATAAGTCCTACCTAGACTTTGAATTCATTTTATAGCAAGTTCATGTCAGGGAATCAGAAATACTTCATCTTTAACCACTGTTTTAGGATTTATAAACCACTTTGATTTCACAATAAGCTTATGGGTATGGAAGAGCAGGGGTCAAGACGAGCATTTAGAGACGGAGAATTGTGGTCCAAAGTGGTTGTGTGGCTTGCCTGAGGCCAGGCAGTCTTTACGCATATCCCATCTTTTTTTTTTTCCCCAGCTGTTTGGTCTGTCAATGGAAATACCCATTAGAACTCCAGCTAGTATTTTATTTAACTCCTTATAATGTTACTTACAGAATTCCTCAGAAATGAACTTTTAGAAATACTCACCAGTCCTTTCTTCCCCAAATCCCTGTGTTCTTGGAGGAGTGATGTCTTGCAGCATGTTCTTTGGCCTGGGAAGACCTATGATGGCTCTTGTCTCCTATTTTTGAAGGAGTTGGGGGTGGGAATCAGTATTACAGCATGTCTTAGAACACGCTTGTGGCCGTGAATGGTGGCTTATGCCTGTAATCTCAGCATTTTGAGAGGCTGAGGAGGGCAGATCCCCAGGTCAGGAGTTCGAGACCAGTTTGACCAACATGGTGAAACCCCGTCTCTACTAAAAATACAAACATTAGCCAGGCATGGTGGCATGTGCCTGTAATCCCAGCTACTCAAGAGGCTGAGGCAGGAGAATCGCTTGAACCCGGGAAGCAGAGGTTGCAGTGCGCCGAGATCATGCAATTGCACTCCAGCCTGGTGACACAGCAAGACTCTGTCTCAAAAAAAAAGAACACGCTTGTACGGGGACCATTTAAATGTGCCAGAAATCAGCCGACTACAGAAAACCGAGCTCGGACCCAGTCCCACTCCAGAGGGGAAGCAGGTTGGACCCACCTTCCAGGCACTGAGAAGAACTCCAGTACAGCAGCCAGGGTGAGTATGAAGGCAGCACCTGAAACAGAAGCTGGCGTCGGGTGTCTGACAGGGGTGGAGGAGTTCTGACAGGGACTATTTCAATATCCAGATTTCTGCTGGGAGAGCTGGGAGGTTCGGAGGAGCTGTGAGGATTGGGAGATGTAGTGGAGCTGCTCAGTACATCACTGGGATGCAGCTATGGCAGAGGCCGGGGACATGAAGAAGGGTACTATGCTGAGACCCTCACTGGATTCTAGGTCGGGGGGACCAGCCACCCAAGAGAATTTATGTTGAGTCCTCGAGCACTGGGCTGGGACTTTTAAGGACTGGGTTCTGCCCACAGAGCAGGGTTGGACATGGTCCAGCTGTGGAAAGAAGGGAATTTGTAAAGGCTAGGCTGAGGAATGGCCACACCAGGGTACCACACATCCCAGTGGTGTGGAGCCCAGAGGAAAGTCAGACTTTCCTGAGACTGATATCTAGTTCGACCTGTCGCTAGAAATGCAGTGTCAGGCCATTTATTTCATTTCTCTAAGCCTCTGTTTTCTCCTCTGTAAAACGGGGGATAATTGCAGTGTATTATAGAGGTCGTCACCCTAGTCCAAAACTTTTGTTTTGCAGCTGAGGAAACACATGTCTAGCAAAATTAAGTGCTGTCCCTCACCCACAGACCCTCCACCCCAACCCCATCCCAGCTTGTTAGTGTCAGAACTGATCTTCAAACCTGCATGTTAAGAATGGAGGTGGGAGCTTAATTTGATTCAAAGTTTAAAGACAGGGAGTATTTTCTCTTCATCTGATGTCACTTCTGGGCAACTGATAGTGTTAACAATATATCAAAACTCCATCTAGCCAGGGCTAGAAGTCTGACCCTGGAAGAAGGTAACATGAATGATGATAGAATCAGGGCCACTTCTAACAGCCTGAGGATAAGACAATGGCCTGATTCTGGCAGTGTCAGTGTGGTCAGCCTTAGTCCCGCTTGGATTTTTCTATTCCACAGAAGGCTTTTCCTAAGAGTAACAACCCTCTCAGAAAATTTCCAGTCTACAATATGAAATTATCAACTATAGTCCTAATGCTGTACCTTAAATCTCTAAACTTATTCATCCTACATAACTGCAATTTTGAACCCTTTGGCCATCACCTCCCCAACTCCCCCACCTGTCTATCTCCCAAGCCACTGGTAACTACCTTTATACTGTTTGCTTCTAGGAATTCCACTTTTTTTTGGGGGGGGGCGGGACTCACTCTGTCACCCAGGCTGGAGTGCAGTGGCACAATCTCGGCTCACTGCAAGCTCCACCTCCTGAGATCACACTATTCTCCTGCCTCAGCCTCCCATGTAGCTGGGACAACAGGCACCCGCCCCCATGTCCAACTAATTTTTTGTATTTTTAGTAGAGATGGGGTTTCACCATGTTAGCCAGGCTGGTCTCAGTCTCCTGACCTTGTGATCCGCCCTCCTCAGCCTCCAAAAGTGCTGGGATTACAGGTGTGAGTTACCGTGCCCAGCCTGGAATTCCACTTTTTTAGATTCCACATATTAGTGAAGTTGTGCCGTATTTGTCTTTCTGTGTCTGGCTTATTTCACTATAACACTTAACAGGTTCATCAATGTTATAAGTGGTAGGATTCCCTTCTTTTCATGGCTGAATAATATTTTCTTATATATGGAATATATATATATTACCACATATATTACTACATATACATAAAACCATGCACACAGGCGTGTGTGTGTGTGTACATATATATAAATACATATATAAATATATATGTATTTATAAATATATACATATATAAACACATATATACATTTATATATACATATATAAATTATATATTTATAAATTATGTATATATATAAAATTTCCAGCATTTTTAAGAGAGTAGATTTCAGGTGCTATCATCATCCACAAAAAAATATGAGGAGACAGATATGTTAATTTGCTTGACTATAGTAATATATTATGTGTATACGAATTTTTAATATATATCAAAAAATCATGTTGTAGACTTTTAGAAATGTTGTTGTGAATCATATGTTTATTTCATGGTGCTTAAGAAACACAAAGAATTTTAGTCGTTTTGAAATGCCTTTTCATTGCGGCATTTTGTTTCTATATTTGTTTACAGCAGAGATTCTCCAAGTGTGGTCCACAGATCCTAGAGGTCCCTAGGAGACTTTTAAGGGTTCTGTGAGGTCAAAATTGTTTTTGTAATAACATGAAGATATTGTTTGAATTTTTGCCATAAAATTTCTGCTGATGGGCAAGAAAGAAATGGTGGTTAAAACTGCTGGCAATTTTGCAAGAATCAGAGCGATGGCACCAAACTGTATTAGTCTAAGTTAGTGTGTTCTTAACCATCATGTACTTGCATTATAAAATAAAATAAGTTTCACTTAAAAGTCATGTTGTACTCCTTAAATATATACAGTGTTAATCAAAAACATTTTTAAAAGGTATGCAGAAAAAAAGGAACAACTTGCGTCACAGCTGAAATCACACCCCCTTTAGTTATATCAGAGCATCTGCAAGAGAATCAAAGACGGGGTCCCCAACCCCTGGGCCGCAGACCAGTACCCGTCCTTGGCCTGCTAAAAACCAGGCTGCACGGCAGGAGGTGAGCAGCAGGCCAGTGAACATTACCTCCTGAGCTCCGCCTCCCATTAGATCAGCAGCAGTATTAGATTCTCACATGAGCATGAACCCTATTGTGAACTGTGCACGTGAGGGATCCAGGTTGCATGCTCCCTGATGATCTGAGATGGGACAGTTTCATTCTGAAACTGTACACCCCTCCCACAACCCCACCCCTGGTCCATGAAAAAAAAATTGTCTTCCATGAACTGGTCCTAGGTGCCAAAAAGTTGGGGGTTGCTGCTCTACAATATTATTCTAGCCATCTTTTTATTGGTTTCCTATAAACTCGAAAATAGCCATTTAGTATTATTCCCATCTCTATGCTCCTCTGAACCCCTCCATACACAAATGCTCAAAACCTCACACGTGGCTCACATTACCTTCTGCCACTATCATCCCCACCAGCTGCTTAAGTTGATGCAGGAGTTGTCAGAAGTTAAGTGACTTTCCTCAAGGTTAAGCAGGAATATGCAAAGGAAGAGGTGGGACCATCCGTCAGAGAATCACAAAATCAGAACATGAGCTGACATGGCCTTTGCTTGGACAGGGCCACTTGCATATCGATTGTGTCTCTGGCACAAGTCATGGAGACCTGGCTGCCAGGAAGGAAAACTGCAGAGAACAGAGCAGAACAAGACTCTTTCTATGGAGAGGATGAGTTGCTGAGTCCAAAACACATCATGACAACGTCCGTACAAGACTTCAGCCTGGGCAATGTGTTGGGTGTGGTCAAGGCTGTAGTCAGAGAGGGTGGAACTTGTTCTAAGCTAAGGTAGCTTTTGGAATACATACTGGCTCTCTCATCCCCCAACAATGGGATTACACAGGAGACACTATTTTTCAGGGCAATCTAGTCACATTTATCAACATTCAAAAACACATGGTTTTTAACCCATGAGTGCTTCCTTGTAATTACACAGAAATACACAAAGGTATTCATTGTAGTATGGTTTGTAATAGTAAAACATATAAAACAAAACCTATCCACATTTGAAGACAACCTAAATATCTCTTAATAGAGAATCAGTGATATAAGTATGGCACAAAGAGTCAATGAATGCCATGCTGCTACTAAATAGATGTGATTGGTCTATATATGCAAACATGAAAAGATCTCCAAAATACAGCACTAAAGGAGACAAATGAAATGCAGAATAGCATGTGGTCCAATTTGTGTAAAAATATAGGCACCATATGGACATGGGCTATGAATGTGTAAACAATTTCTAAAGCGATCCATGAGAAACCGTTGACAGCAGTTACATTTAGAGAGTGGGACAGCAGTTTATAGAGCAGTGGGAAGCATTTATTTCTGATTTTACACTGTTTATTATAATTTTTACACTGTGCTCATATATTACTTATTAATAAAAAATATTGTATTTGATAAAATGGAAGGGAAGGAATTGAATTGGTGCAGCAGACCAACAGAAGGTTGGGGAGGGAAGAAAAAAGAAGAAAGGTAAAGAGAAATGAACTACTTTAATTAGCAGGAGTGAAATCTTTATAGAATCTTTCAAAAAAAATTTTAACAGCTTTGTTGACATATAATTTACATACCATAAAATTCCATACCATTTAAAGCATAGAATTGCATGGTTTTAAAGTATATTTATAAAATTATGCAGTTATCACTATAATCTAATTTTACAACAGTTTCATCACCTCAAAAGAAACCTCTTATACATGAGCAGTCACTCCTCATTCCCCACCTTCTTCACTCCTACCCCTAGGAAACCACTCTCTTGCTTTCTATTCCTGAAGATGCCTATTCTGAACATTTCATTAAATGGAATTGAATAGTGTGCGGCCTTTTGTGACTGGCTTCTTTCATATAGCATAATGTTTTCAAGATTCATCTGTGTTGTGGCATGTATCAGCATTGCATTCCTTTTTATTGCCAACTAATATTCCATCACACAGATATACCATCTTTTATTTTCCCATTCATCAGTGGATGGACATTTGTGTTGATTTCATTTTTGAACTATTATCAATAATGCTGCTATGAACACTCATGTAATATTTTTGTGTGGATGTGTGTTTTCATTTCTCTTGGATAGATAACTAGGGATAGCTAGACAGTAATAGGTAGATATGTGTGTGTGTGTCTGTGTGTGTATGTATTTTATATATATATATATAAAATATATATACACATACTTTTTTTTTTCCTTATTGCCCAGGCTAGAGTGCAGTGGTGCAATCTCAGCTCACTGCAACCTCCGCCTTCTGGTTTTAAGTGATTCTCCTGCCTCAGCCTCCCAAGTTGCTGGGATTACAGGCACCGACCACCACACCTAGCTAATTTTTTTTGTATTTTTAGTATAGACGAGGTTTCACCATGTTGGTCAGGTTGGTCTTGAACTGCTGACCCTGTGATCCACCCACCTCGGCCTCCCAAAGTGCTGGGATTACAGGCATGAGCCACCGCGGCCGGCCTGATATGTGTCTATATTTTGGTGGCCCGATATGTGTCTATATTTTTAAGAAACAGCCACACTACTTTCCAAAGTGAATGTTCCATGTTACATTTTTACCAGCGGTGTCTATAAGACCTCCAGTTTTTTTCATGTGTTCTCTGGCCACTTGTACATCTTCTTTAGTGAAATGTTTATTCAGATCTTTTGCCCATTTAAAAAATGGGTTAGTTATGTTTTTATTAGTGAGTTGTAAAAGCTTGTGTGTGTGTGTTCAGCATATGATTCTTATCAGATATTTGTATCTTATCTTGTATAATCTACAAGTATTTTCTCCCATTCTATGAATTGTCTTTTCACTTTCTTAATGTCATCGTTTCAAGGAAATAAAGCCTTTCAATTTTGATGAAGTTTGCTTTATCTATTCTTTTCTTTATCATTTGTACTATTGGTGCAATATCTTAAAAACATGCCAACTTAAGGTCACAAGTATTTATGCCTATGTTTCCTTCTAAGAGTTTTACAATTTTTAGCTTTCACATTTTGACTTATGATCTCCTTTGAGTTAATTTGTGTGTACAAGGTGGGGGTAGGAGTCTAACTTCATTCTTTTGCATGGATATCCAGCTGTGTTAGCATCATTTTCTGAAAAGACTATTTTTCCTCCATTAATTTTTTTGGCATCATTGTCAAAAATACATTGACAATAAATCTAAGAGTTTATTTCTGGACTCACAATTCTATTGCATTGATCTATATGTATATTCTTATGCTAATATCACTGCTTTGATTACTGTGGCTCTGTAATAGGTTTCAAAATTGGGAAATGTGAGTCCTTCCATTTTATTATTCTTTTTAAAGATCATTTTGGACAGTCTAGGTTTGTTGAATTTTCCTATAAAATTTGCTATTATCTTGTCAATTTATTAAAAAATGCAGGCAGGGCTGGGCATGGCAGGGCTGGACACAGGATGACGCCTGTAATCCTAGCGCTTTAGGAGGTAGAGGCAGAAATACCACTTGAAGCCAGGAGTTCACGACCAGTCTGAGCAACATAGCAAGACCCTGTCTACAAAATGTTTGAAATTGAGTCAGGTGTGGTGGCATGCCTGTAGTCCCAGCTACTCAAGAGATTGAGCTGGTAGGATTACTTGAGCCCAGAAATTTGAGGCTGCAATAAATCATGATCATGCTGCTATACTTCAGCCTGGGCAGCAGAGTGAGACCCTGTCTCAAAACAAAAATGCAGGCATGATTTTGATAGAAATTTTATTGAATCTTTACAGCAATTTGACACTTGCTGACATCCTAAATCTTCTGATCCATAAACACGGAATGTTTTTCCATTTATTTAAGTTTTCTTTAATTTTTAAAGCAGTATTTGTAATGTCAGTGTTAAGTTTTTCATTTCTTTTGTTAAATTTATATCTAAATATTTTATTCTATTGATGCCATTATAGATGGAATTTTCTTAATTTCATTTTCTTTTTGTTTATTGCAAGAGTTTAGACATAAAATGGATTTTTGGATACTTTGCTTATAGAGAGCACATGTGCTGATTTCATTTATTAGTTCTAATGGTTTTAAAAATACATTTCTTAGAATTTTTAATATATTAGATTATATAATCTGCAATTAAAAACGTTTTGCTTCTTTCCCAATCTGAGGGACTTTTATTTCATCTTCTTGCTTAATTGCCCTTGTTAGAACTTTAGTATAATGTTGAATATACTTTTGAATATTGAATATTGAATGTTAACTATAATGTTGAATATTTGCTGAGGGCAAATATTCTTGTCTCATTTGTGATCTTGCACAGGGGGGCACTATTCCACCTTTCAACATTGAGTATGATATTGTGGGATTTTTGTAGATTCCTATTATCAGGTTGAGAAAGTTCTCTTATATTCCCAGTTTATTGAGTGTTATTATAATTACAGAGTATTTAATTTTGTCAAATACTTTTATTATATCTACTCAGATAATGATGTAGGTTTTGTCCTTTATTGATCTGATGTATTTTACTAATAAATTTTCAGACATTAAGCCAACTTTTCATTTTGGAAATACATTTCACTTGGTTGTGGTATATAATCCTTTTAATATGCTATTAGATTCTGCTTACTACTGTTTTGTTGAGGTTTTCTACATCTATATTTATAAGAGACAGTGGTCTGTAGCTTTCTTTTCTGATGATATTATTGCCTGGTTTTAGCAGCACGGTAAGAGGGGCCTCATCACATGACTTGGGATTTTTCTCCTCCTCTTCTACTTCTGAAAGAGTTGATGAAGAATTGGTATTAATTATTTTTAGTTTGGCAGAATTCACTGGTAAAGCCATTTGTGCTTGGGATTTTCTTTGTGGCGTTTTTTGGTTGTTGTTACTAATTCAACTCTTCACTTCTTACAGGTCTATTCAAATTTTCTATTTCTTCTTGAGTCAGTTTCAGTAGTTTGTGTCTTTCTAGGAACTCTTCTGTTATTAAATTTGTTGGCATAATGTTTACAGTATTCCATTATAATCTTTTTGTTTTACTTCTATAAGGTCAGTTGTGTTGTTCCCCTCTTTCATTCCTGATTTAGTATAGAATTTTCATAGATAATTGTTTTTATTTTGAAGGTGAAAAACTAATTAAATGGGATTTAAAATGTGAGGAAAGAAGATTGGAGATACAAAAGAATTATCTTTCCTAAATCTGTGTTGCATGTATAAAAAAGACATCCTCTAGTTTTCTCTAATGTGATGTCCAAACTCTACATATGTAAGAACGAGGGAGTTCTTGCTCCATACTTGAAGAAAATATCAAATTGAGGAAGTTTTGCTTCCAGCCAGGTATATAAGAATTGTTAAGGAAGAAGTCACTTAAGAATGGGAATAGCCTTTACATTAGAAGGTTTCATTTACCTATTAAAAGGCAGGAGAGTTTATAGAAGTCATCTAACTGCAGGGAGGCAGAGAAGAAGGAATCTTATTACAGATGTTTGGCAGAGCAAATGTTAATGGCAGGTAGAATCTCTCAAGTTCTTACAGTTTTGCAAAGTCTTGTGAAGAAGATTGAGGAACATCGATAAATATTTTTTATGAAACTACTATCATGAACAGAGAAATTTTGCAGTTACTAGGGTAGAGACTGATAATACTTCTTAAGTAGCACAGAAGTTCTGATTTAAAGGTCTATTTTGAATAGTTTGCAACACGGAATTTCATGCAATGCTGAGTGGGATGTGACGGCAACTTGCAACTATGTGGTAAACGAAACCAGTACAACCCAGACCTAACCAAGGTTGAGACATTTCCCTGGCTAGTACTCAGCAAGTGCCTGCTCATGCCCTAGTGAGCACTGATCATTAACGCCAAGTCCAGGCTGCAGTGATGTCTACAGGCAGCTTGCTATGAGCAGGTCACACCATATAACAGAATAGACTTCATCTCCTAACAGCCTATTTTTTTTCTCAACTAATCATGTTGGATATTACTATAAATCTTCAAGAATCACCCCCTCACAACCCCATATACTCAAGTGAACATTGCAGTCAATGTGTCAGAGTCTAGACCCTTCCATCATGATTTACAGCTGCACTTAAGTACCGACAATACACGTTCAGTGGCAGATTAGCAATCAGCATTAACCGGAAGATGCCTCTACAAGACCTGGTATAGGGAAATTCTTTCTGAGTGACCTCTTCTTGGTGCTACTTGGAAAAACAAAACAAAACACGACAAAAACAAAACAATATAGGTTTCCTTTTCTTCATGGATTCCTTGTTCTATTTTCTTTGATCAGCCACTATTGATCTTCCTTGTAAGTAAAAACACTCTGAATGTGCCAATGAAGAGAGCTTTGGACTTTCCTTTGTATTTGGCTTAATTTGGTACAATATCACTGTTGATTGTTTTTAAACATGTAGTGGGCTATCAGGGTTGGGGGGAAATACGGGGGAGTACAAAATTTCAGTTAGACAGGAGTAATAAGTTCAAGAGACCGATTATACAACATGTCAACTATAATTACTCTCATTGCATTATATTCTTGAAAAACGCCCAGAAGAGCAGAGTTTAAGTGTTCTCATCATAAAAAAATAAGTATGTGAGACAATACATATGTTAATTAGCTCAAGTTAGCTACTCCACAATGTGCATATATTTCAAAACATCATGTTGTGCCTGATATCTACAATGTTTGTAAATTAAAAAATAAACTAAAACAAAAATAGGTAGTTGGATAGGTTGAGTGCCCACCAATTCACTGCAGGGCCCCAGAGGGATGCCGCCATATTTTTCAGACAACAATCTTCACCAGAGACTTAGTGCAGGGTTTTACCAGTGAATGTGAATGATTGCTGTTGCCTTGATTGTTAGAGAGACAGAAAGATCCACAGAAGATTAGCTAAACCCCCTAGGGAGTCTTCAGTATAGTTTTCTGCTTTTTCCAATAGTGAATCCTTACTCCTTTGTCTCTGTCTCTTTGTATCTCTCTCTCTTTCTCTCTCTCTCTCTGTCTTTTTCTCTCTCCCTCTTTTTGTCTCTGTTCCTCTCTCAGAAATCAGGGTGGGGAGATTGACATCTGTTATGGGTTGAGTTGTGTTCTGTATATTGGAAGTCTTAATCCCTAGGACCTGAGAAAGTGACCTCATTTGGAAATAGGGTCATTACAGATGTAATTAGTTAAGATGAGGCCATTAGGGTAGTCCCTAATCCGATATACTGTGTCCTTATAAAAGGAGAAATTTGGTCATGGAGACAGACATGGATAGAGGAAATTTGTTGTAAAGAAACAACAAGACAGCTATCTACAAGCCAGGGAGAGAGACCTGGAATGAATTCTTTCCTTATAACCCTTGGAAAGAGTCAAGCTGCCAATATCTTGATTTTGAACTTCTAGTCTCTAGACCTGCAAGATAATACATATCTGTTGCCTAAGTGACCCAGGTGTGGTACTTTGTTGTGGCAACCCTAGCAAACAAATGAAGTGTATTTATGCTTTATATTCTTTGCTGCCTTTGTATCTCACAGGTGGCAGGAAAGGAAAGAGTTAAAGGAGCTAGCTCTCCTGAAAAGGACTTTTCTTCTGGGAGAGCAGTAAGTAGTTTGAATGCCAACTACTATTTTCCATATTAAATGAACGCATATTGTCTCTTGCTCCACAGCTCAACGAAGACTGAAGTTTCATTTTTGAACCATGAGATCTAATTTCTGATTATCCCAAAGTATACACTTGCAGCCTACCAGCCCCATGAAATACTCCATTGAAAAGGAAAACAATGATTCCATGGTCAAATACTCTTAGGAAACACTGCATATTTTATATATATCATGGAAACTGAAGACTCTGAGAAGTCCTGCCTCAAAGAAACCTGCTCAGCTTTGTTTAATTCAGCATTTCCCAGTCACATTTAGGGCCAAGTCCAGGCTAAAGAGCCCCTTTCCCTGTGCTAACAGGACAAAGAGATGACCAGGATAGGAGGTACACAGCAGACTATAGAGATGGAAATTTGGAAAGGGGAGGTGAACCCATTTCCCACATAAAAGGTTCATTTTATTTCAATAATTTTCTCAAATAGATGGCTGTCTTCCAATATTCCTATCCTAAATGTTCCTCTATTAATAAACACATGATCTTCTCCCTGCATGGAGCCTGCTGAGCTCTGAACACTTAAATGGTATTTCTATCATCATCTTCACAGAGATAGTTCCTAAACTAAAGATTACAAAGTTTTTGGAACCCAAGCCAAGCCTTTTGCATCCCTCGGTTGGTTGAGCATGCTGTGTCTAGGGACTCTTTGGCAATCTGTTACAGAGAAATCCATTAAAATGCCAGTCAACTTGTCTCCTGGCTGAAGTGATCCATTGTGGTGTGTCTGAGTTCTAGGGGAGGAATTCTTTAGTCTAGACTAAAATAATTAAAGCATTGAGTTTGGAGTGTTGCCTCATGAAAGGTCAAAGGAATTTCTTTCCATATATGTGGCATTGCACTATCACCTGCTAGAGATTTAGACCAGGAAACAGAGAGACTGCAGTCCACTGGTACCTTCGTTTTTGGTCATTTTTCCTTTGATTCGAGTAGTTCAAGGACCATGTCTTATATCTCCCCTTTGCCCTGATAGTGCTTACTTAACACACTGTTATAGCCAGGTGCATGCTCAAAATTACAGAATCATAGGCTGCAAAGGTGATGTTTGAGAGAATCTAGGGTGTGTGGGGGGGTCTGCTTATGGATGCTTAACACCATATTTGATATATTATTAGTTAGGTCTCCTTGACTCTAGGACTAGTCATGCTATGAGTTACTTAATCTTAGCCCCTGTGATTTCAGCTCAGTACTTCAACTTTCATTCTCCAAGCGTTATACCACATGCTTCCACTGAAAAGATGAACAAGGCACAGACTCTTCCCTCATGAGGCTTGTTCCTTCATGAAAAAGAAAAATGACCATACATTGTGCAAGACACAGGTAAGTACAGGACATTGGGTGCACAGTGGAGAAACCAATAACTAAGACTTGGAGGGTTTAGGAGGCTACACAGGGGAAGTGACACAATATCCAAGAAGAGTCCTGAAGGATATATGAGAGTTTCAACGCCAAGAAGGGGGGAAAGGCGCTTCATGAGGAGAGGACTGTGTGATTGAAGGCTTAAAAGCATGAAACCCCATGGGGCAACAGAGGACCTGTGTGTCATCTGGGTGCTGCAGAGCCTAAACTACAAAGTAAACAGCATTCGTCGGGGGATAAGGGGTGTTAAGTAATTTTTCACTTTGGCCATTTCCGCAAAGGCAACAGGTCAGAACATGAGTTTACCCCTCTGTCTGTTCATAGGGCTGTTGTAGGTGTTAAGCCCCAATATACAATATGCACTCTTCAGGTGTTTGTCACTATGGTTTTTATTAATTTTAAGACTTTCACTCATGAATATTCTTAGATACTTCTTTAGGAAATAGGACTCTGAAACTGTCTGCCTGGATACTGTTTTTTTTTAAAAAAAAAAAAAAAAACCCTTGCCAACATATATGTAAGTATCCAAAAAGTGTAAGCATTTAAGCAAAACTATACTTTTGCCAAGATTGATGAATATTGATTCAGGCAGGAGTGAGGTCTGATTAAAGCATCTCTCTGATCAGTCATTTGATTACTGGGCTTGCATAAAAATGCATGTTTTCTTAGCAAGACAGGGGGAGAAATCAGGAAAACATAGATGTGTCAGTAAATGCTGTATTCTCTAAAGAGGAGGTGAATAAAGCACAGGTTTTGGAGTCAGACCGTCTCAAGTTCAAGCCCCAGCTCTGCCACTGATGAACTGTGGGAGCTTGGATGAGTCAGCTGAGATCTCTGAGCTTCCTTGTCCTCATTGGTAAAATGGGACTAAAACTACTAGTGTTGTTCTGAGAATTAAATAAGATAATGCATCTAAAGCACCTAGCATTTGTCTAAAGGAATAATAGTTACTATCATCAGTAGTATTATACAACTTGTCTCTGTCAATATGGAGTAAATTAAGCAGAATTTAGAGCTTTGGGGAAAAATATTCCAAAACAAACAGTATCTTGGAGAAACAATGGCAAAGACCAGGAAGAGGGTATGCCGTTGTTAAGACCTGTCAGCCAATTAGTTTAGAGTCATCCATTCTTGAGCATTTATTGAGCATCTACTACATGCTAGGTACTTTCTCAAATATTGGGGATGTAGCAATGAAGAACAGGCAACAATTACTGCTGTTGTAAATCTTACACTTTAGTGGAGGAAGAACAACAATAAAAACTTGACTTCAAAGTAAAGCAAGTGGCATGCCAGATGGTGATAAGTACTATGCTGAAAAATAAAGCAAAGAGTGGGGAATGTGTATGCTGGAGTTTGGAGGAGGGTTTATTATTTTCAACAGGATGGTTAGTGCCAGAAAGCTCCCTGCGGAGGTGATTTGGGATTTGTACCCATTCACAGAATATCCTGAATGGGAACCAAAGTGGTACCTGCAGCTCAGGGCAGAAATTAGAAGCCAGAAGGTGGATTTGGGTGACACTCCAGGCAACTTCCTTATAAGCCGCTCAGCTGCTCTTTCCCATTACAGTCTTCTTGTGTACTGGAGGTCAGTTCCTTTAGAACAGGGCACTGTCATGCACAAGTAATAAATGCCACCCACACATGTCAGACTTGGAGAGGTCCCTGCTTTCACCTGGAGCCCACTTGGAGAGGGAGTGTTTGGTAACTGAGGTAAGGCTGCATTGCAAGGGAGCTGCCAGGCACCCCAAGTCACCATTCTCTTGTTCCACAAAGTCCTGGGGAAGCAAGAAGTAGTATTCAGTGATGTATCCTCACAATAGGAATGAGAGAGTAACAAGGCTCATCTCTGGTGTGAATTTCATGGTGGGACTTTTCCCCCCAGTGGAGCTCACCCTTTCTGGATGAAGATAAGGCAAATGGTAATACCAAGGAAGTGGCACTGTGGCCCCTTGCCTTTTGGGTTCGCATGCAGAAGTGACTTCATCCAGTGAAAAAACGTCTTCATTCAAAACTGCTTTTTCTGCTCAAGCTATTAAGAGATAAACTGTTCCTTCAAGCTGTGATCTCAAAGGGGTTAAAAATCTTAGCAGAAATCTCTTCTGAAATGGGTTAAATTTGGGCCACCAACAGGCCACACATTTCTTTTCTGTCTTTATTATGTGGAATCATCACTTATGATCTCCTACTAGCTGCCAAATATAAACTGACACAGACGTCAACTAGGAATTCCTTTAACTACAAGTAGCAGAATACTGAGTTGCCAGTGGTTTGAACAATAAATTCATTTAATTATGTGACTGTAACTGTCCAGACTGGTGTGGGGCACAGTAATGTTATCAAGAACCCTGACTCTTATATATCTCTGCCCTGCCATCTTTAACCTGTTGGGTTTCTCAGTTCTTATGCTTTTTGCCTCTTACTCACTATGCCAATCAGCATTCATGGGAGGAAGAAGGAAAATGGGCAGCCCCAGCATCATCTGTCCTTTTGATCAGGAAAGCAAACGTTCACCTACAAGTACCCCCAAGCAGACTTCTCCGTATGTCTCATTGGCCAGAACTGGGGCCTCACAGTCATTGCTAGCTGTGAAGCAGGCTAAACTTTGATTTAAAGTAGTGGGCTACAAACCTGGGTGAGCATGGGAATCAGCTGGAAGATTTGTTAGAGCACAGGTTGTTGGGCCTTGCCCCAGACATTCCGATTTAGTGGGTCTGGGGCAGGGCCGGGAATCTGCATTTCTAGCAAATTCCCAGGTGATGCTTCTGCTGCTGTTCCAGGGACCTACTTTGAGAACCACTGGTTTAAAGGAAGTCTTTTATATTTTAACTGACACTCTCCTAGGCAGACACTACTTTGCTTTTCTCTGCATTTTTGGAGGACACTTACTTGTATTTTCTGCCTTTCACTGCATACATCATTGCCACGTCTACTTTCCTAATTCTGTCCCTGATCATACTGTGTCTTTACTCAAAAACTATTAGGAGTTGCTTAGTATTCTCTGGAAACTGAGGCTTTTCATGATTTAATACCAATGTGCATATGTTTCCAACTATTCAGTGTTAATAATCTATGCGTCATTTACATGTAGCCCTGAAAATATGACCTTGTGATGACTCAGTTGTATCAGACCAACCATCTTTCTGCTAATAATTATAAAAGCTGGTTAAAATATAAAAAACCACTGTGTGAAAACATCACAAAGTAGCCAACACAGTCAGGACTTCAGAGGTCAAAATCTAAGGGAAAAAAAGGGAAATGCATAGATAAATTCTTCCAAGTATTTAAGGAATAAAGATCCCTAATGTTATACAAACTCTTCCAGAGAGTACAAAAAGAGGAAGGGATTCATAACATAGTTTATGAAACCTGCATAACTTTGATATCAAGCCTAATAAGGACATTATAAGAGAGGAAAATTATTGTCAATATCTCTCATGAACATAGGTGAAAAATACTAAGTGAAATAATAACAAATTGAACCCATTAATATTACCCATTAAAGGGTAATACTCCACAACCAAGCTGGAATCCATGAATGCAAATATCTTAACATCTACCAACTTTACCCTTTAAGCCTCATTTCTGCATCTAATAATGGTTTTATTTATTTTATAAGTAAGACTGTTGTGAGGCTTGAGATAATACATTGAAACAGCCTAATGCATTCCTCAACACATAGGAAGTGTTCAATAAGATTGACTAATAATGTCATTTTATTATTTCACATAAACGAGGTTCTACTATATAATATTGTGCTGGAAGATTATGTAGGCTAACATTCAAAAGCAATCACGGCATTGTCCCAGCTACCTTTTCCAATAGTTTCTTCAACTTTCCTTTGTGTAGTTTACACAAATTTTCCTTGAACATGCACTTTTTAAAAAATTGTCTCTCTTTTTTTTTTTAATTGAAAGTCCCTGTCTGGTTCTGCTTACATGAGTGGCTATGACTAGGGGAACAGGGAGAGGAATTAGCCAGCATGGGGAGGAGTCATCTCACAACATTCTATTTGTATGCAGAACCAAACAGACAAGCACAGAGTCACTATTGTGCTCAGAAGTTGGAAGCATGGGAAGGGGGAAACAGGTGGGGAGTGAGGGTGTTATTAAAAAAGCACAGCCCCTTCCTCAAACTGGGATGACTGGGGGAAACTGATCTGCGCCAACCCAAGAGGAATCAAGACCTAAAGTGGTTTGAGAAGGTCAGAACTGTCAGAGATCAAGGGAGGAGGAAACTCTGGTGGGTACAGGAGTTGTTCAGCAGACTCAAGGGCCCAGAAGATAAACACCAGCTCCCTCTTCGTGCTCTCCTTGGTCTCCTGAGCTGCATCATAGAAAGCATAGTGACAGTCCTTGTCTGGTTCCATCTTGAAAAGGTGGCATGGGGTCACTGACAGTCTGGCCCACATCACCCACCAGGATCTTGCCCCCCTCCAGGATGATGATCTTCCTGTCCTCACTCAAAGAGAAGAGCACCTCCTTCTTGTGCATCTCCATCTCCTCTGGCATCAAAGACTTGCACCCCTTTATGTCATTAATCACCTTGTGATGCCATCAGAGGCAACCACCCTGGAAGCCTTGTTTTTGGAAGTGAAAAGATGATAAGAAGAGCCAAGGAAGAGGAGAGCTGCTGCAGCTGCTGCTACAATCTGACTACTGCACTGTTTTTGCTTGTTTTTGTTTTTCACATAAGAGTATCTTACCAAGCTGTGAACACTTTCATCAAAAAGAAGGACCACTTTTTTATTTATAAGAGAACAGCCCAGTGACTGGATCAAGGTACAAATGCAATAGATATTTGTTAAATAGGTAAATTAATACTCTTTTTGGGGCCTGGAATACCACCCAATGCCATCCTTTTCCTGTTAGCCCCTTCCTGATTCCCTAAAACAAGATAAGGGCTTTCTCTTTGAACCATCCTAGGATTTCCCTTCCATTTCTGTCATGGCACTTGTCACATTTCACTTATTTTCTATTACTTAGGTAATTCTCTAACTTATACTCAGAATGGGCAGCAGGCTATAGAACAGTGATCACAACTACCTTCAAATAACAATATTTTACTCATACACAACATAAGAAACAGTATGCTTTCATTCTTCCCTATCTTTTGTCATTATTGTCATGCATTTTACTTTCATTTATGTTGTAAAACCTACTGTTTATTTTGTTTTAAACATTTTAAACAGTTAAGAAGTAAAATTAAATTTTAAATAAATTAAGGAATGAAAAGTATTTTCTATTTAAATACATAGTTATCATTTTTGTGCTCCTTATTACTTTTAGATCCAAGTTTCCTTCCAGTAACATCATCTATCAGCCTGTAAAACTTCCTCTAACATTTATTTTAGTGCCATTCTGCTGGTGATAAATACTCTCTCTCTCTCTTTTTGGTTTGCAAATGTCTGTATCTTACCTTTATTTTTAAAGGATATTTTTTGCTGAATATAGAATTTGACATTGACTGTTTTCCTCAGCACTTTAAAGATAGTGTTCCATTATTTTCTGTTTTGCATAATTTCTAATGAAAATCTATAGTTTTCCTACCCTTGTTCTCCACTAAGTAATGTATCAGGTTTTTTTCTGGTTGCATTTAATATTCTCTATCACTAGTCTTCAGCCATTTGATCATGAGGTACCTTGGTATAACTTTCATTATAGTTATCCTGCTTGGAGATTATTGAGCTTCTTGCATCTGTGGATTTATTATTTTTTAAATCAAATGTGAAAAACTTTCAGCCATTATATCTTCTTATATTTCCCCTCAATATCTATCTTTTCTCCTCCTGAGTACATGTATGTTAAGGACCTGATACCGACCGAAAGGTTACTGAGTCTCTGCTCAGTGTTTAAGCCTTTTTTCCCCTATGTGCTTCTGTTCAGACAGTTTCTGTTATATCTACAAATGCACTCACTGGTCTTTTCTTCTGTAATCTCACTGTTTTCATTGCAGGTATTGTCTTTTTCTGGTCAAAATCTTCTTTTTGTCCTGTTTTATAGTTTCCTTTTCTCTACTGAGATTCTCTATTTGTTCCTTCCCTTATTACATCCATGTTTTCTTTCAAATTCCTGAACATGTTTAAAATACCTGTTTTAAAGTCCTTGTTTGCTAGTTCCATTATCTGTCATTTGGGTCTGTTTCTATTAACTGATTTTTCTCTTGATAATGAATCACACATTCCTGCTTCTTCACAAGTCTAGTAATTTTTTGTTTTATGGCAGACATTATGAATGCTACATTGTTGAGTATCTGCATTTTGTTTTCTTAGTAATAGTCTGTGTCTTGTCTCATAGGCAGTAATTTATTTAGAGAGTAGCTTTTTCAAGGCTTGTTTTTAAACTTTGTTAAGGTGAGTCGAGCACTAGCATAGCCTTTAGCTTAGGACACATTAGCCCTCCTCCTAACGCCTGGTTTTGCTGAGACTTCTACTGAGTGCTGGAGGTTTTCAATACATTTATTCACTCTAGCTCTTTGGAACTCACATGTCTACCATTCCTGTGAAAGCTCCAGTAGTGGCTTGGGTCACTGTTTTCCATTAGTTGTATTTTCTTCTTAGTTTCTTGCCTTGTCTCATGGAGTCTCACTCTGTATATGCACAGTTTATTATTTGACTAAAGACTCAGGGGCATGGCTATATAGTTTTTGGACCTTTTTCTCTGCACAGCTCCTCTCTCTTTGATACCCTGACCTGCAAATTCTTGCTGCCTCAGTAGCCCCAAATTCTGAGCTCTCTCTGCTGAGTCAATGAGATTACTGCATTCTATTTGGGGCTTCTCTTCTCAAAGTCAGTATGGAAAATACCTCTAGGCAAAAATTCAAAGTGATGAAGGAGATTGCTTCACATTTTTTTTCCCTTGAAGATCAGAGTCCTGTGCTGTCTATTATTTAACATCTGAAAAGAGTTATTTTTATTATTTTGTTCAGTATTCTAGTTGTTTATGGTAGAGAGCTAATCCAGCACAAGTCACTCAATCACTGCCAGAAATAGAGGTTATGGCATGCATTTTTAAAAGGCCATTCTGGCTGCTATGTGAAGAATGGGAAAAAATATATATATGAAAAGAGAAAATGAGTTGACCAGGTAAGACACTGCTGCAGCAATCCAGTTAAGAGATGGCGAAGGTGTAGGCTATAGAAATTGAATTTTAACAGAGGGTTTATGAAATGGAGACTTGGTCATAAACATTCTTACTCTGATGTAATGGTTGTTTCTTTCACTTTGTATTCACAAACTTGAGCAATTTTTTGAAATTCTAAGAAGAAAATTTGAGAGAAAACACCTATGTTTAGTTTTATTCACATGAATATCATCTGTCTGTACCCACATCAGCTGATTTTCATGTGGACACTCAGAGATAAAATTTTTATTTTCATGAAATCGTTGTACAAATATAGTGAATGACATTTTGAAAACTGATTTCATCAACAACAATTGTAGCTATCTCCTTTTATCTAAAACATCTTAGTATATACTAGTGTATAAGAGAAACATTTATTAATAGTGTGCCAAAAAAGAATTTTAATCTTAATTTGAACTTCATCTAGAGTACACAATCACTAAGTTTATATGTTTTGTTAAATCTACAGTGTGCATGACCCTGTAGTAGGCGTTGTAGGAAGGTATGAATCAAAAGACAAGGGACTGCTTCTGATTTGGAATAATTATAACATAATAAAAAAGACAGGAGAGGCTCATATTAACAAGAAGAAACTATGGTTGTTCTGGTTTATATTCAAGGTTGAAAATCACTGGACTATGCAAAAGGAGAAAGTAACAGAAAGCTGATGACAAGAGTCCCGGAGTCTCTGTCTGAGCAAAAAAAATTTAGTCAAGCATGACATTCCCTGTGAATGGATAAAGCAAGAATCAGTAGGCTCCCTGGGCTTCCAGAGCCTTTAATGGGGCAGTGACTGGTCACATTAAGGTCAAGGCTTTGTATGGGTTGGAGTCCCATCAGGAAAGAGAAACACATTCAAATGGTTTAAGCTTAAGAGGGTTTACAGACATGGGCAGCGGATAAGGAGATTTTAAAGGGTGATATGATATCTAGGGTGATAGTTGGGTCTTGTTACCATCCCTAGACTTGGAGAAGTAAGGGAGAGACCAGTTTCTGTGACAGAGAGGACTCTGCAGAAAGGGCCACCTCTCAGGGCTGTCACCTTCACCTGAGGGAAGCAGCCAGCCAATGGCAACCCTAGGAAGTGAGCAGGGGAAGTGAACACCCTAGTCTCTCTCTCCTCCCTCCCTTCAT
This sequence comes from Papio anubis, assembly GCF_008728515.1. Taxonomy (NCBI): domain Eukaryota; kingdom Metazoa; phylum Chordata; class Mammalia; order Primates; family Cercopithecidae; genus Papio; species Papio anubis. Next base: position 97,358,711 of record NC_044982.1, read on the forward strand.
CCAATATCCTGTCAGTGCGCCCTCTTGGTCAAGCCTACTCAGGAGCCAGAGGGGAAGGGAGCCCATGCATGCAGTCCGTGTGGGTCGAACTCCTAAAGCCCAGTGCAACACGAAGAAGTGTAGACAGTAGACCTGAGAGGCAAGTATAAAATACCCAGCACAAGTCCTTTCCAACAGCCAGAACTAAGAGTCCCCCAAAGTCAGAGATGATGCCACTCCTTCACCCTCCAGGAAGGATCTTGAATACTGAAGGTACTTGAGTGGAGAGAAAGTTGAGTCCACATAGTCTCCAAGCACTGTATGGTAGTCATAACAGAGAGAACACTTAGAAAGCAGCCCGGTGTGTTCTCCCATGTCCCAGCCACCCAGCTCCGGGGAGGCTACACCACAGAAAGAGGCTGGAATTTCAAAAAGCCAGTTGAAAGCAAGAAAAAAATGTCATCAAACGTATTTCAAAAGCTGAGATGTCAAGCACTCTGTAGACTCCCCAGAATCTATAATGGCCAAAGGAAGGCTATTTCTCCATTCCAGGAAAATGCAACAAGAACAGAAATAGCAGGTTAAGTATCTGCAATAACTGGAGAAATAGCAAATGCCTGGAGTGGAAGAAGTCAGTCATGGCCTGTTAGAGTACAGGGGAGACATACCCTATCTTAGACCTACTCTTTTGGTTGCAAGTAATAGAAGCTCAATAAGAATGGATTAATTCAAAAAGGGAGACTTTTTGAATCAAAGGAACACTATAACTCATGGAAACTGAGGGTGAGAACTGCAGCACGGCTTGTGATTAGGGGCAGGAGCACATATGGAATCAAGAAAGTTGCTCTGTCCATTGTCTTCCCCCAGCATGACAAGCTCCAGCTCTCTGCTTCCTCTCTGCACTTGTGCACAGCACTTGTGCAGACAGAATCCTCCACTCTTGTGGGCATATGATGGAATTTAGGAGCCCCAGAAATTTTTGATATACCTGTTGTTATGGGTCAAATTGTGTCAACCCAAAAATATATGTTGAAACCCTAACCCCAAATGTCTCAGATACGAACTTTTTTGGAAATAAGTTTGTTGCAGATGTAATTATTTAAGATGAGGTCATGCTGAAATAGGGTAGACCCTTCATCCATTATAAGAAGAGAAGAGACTCTGACTCCCAGGTCATGTGGTGACACAAGTGGAGAGGGAGTGATGCTCTTACAAGTCAAGGAACGCTAAAGATTGCCAGCAAAAGCCAGAAGCTAAAAGAGGCAAGAAACGAACTTCTTCAGCTTTCAGAGAGAGTAAGACCTTGCTGACATATTGATTTTGAATTTCTGGCTTTTGCAAGTGTGATAGGATAAATCTCTGTTGTTTTAAGCCACTCAGTTTGTAGTCCTTTGTTATGGTAGCCCTGGGAAATGGCTATGCCAATCTGCAGAGTTTTCATCTGAGTCGGGAGTGAAACATCATCGACCCAGTCTGGGTTAGGTCTATAGGCAATGGCAATATTTCTTCAAGGGTAGTTTCCAGAACAGCAGCATCAGCGACACCTGCAGAGTGCCAGAAATGCGAATTCTCAGCCCTATTTTAGTCTTATTGAAACAGAGACTCTGGAGGTGGGACCAAGGAATCTGTTATCAGAAGCCCTCCAGATGACTCCAATGCATCCTCAGGTTTAAGATCCTCTAAGCGATGGTAAGAGGACAGGGTATGTTGGTTTTAGGAGTGTGGGGAGCAGGGTCATAGAGTATAATCATGGCTTCAGTAGTCCATTTCCATGAGTGGGTACAGCCCAGAGAGTTCTCAAAGAAGGAAGTTGGGAAGGGAACAAACCCCAGAAGTTGCCTATTATTCCTCCCTCTTGGATCTTAAGAGAGGCAGCTGAGATTTTAACCATTCCACAATGAAGATGGTATCAGATAGCTAATATTTTGTTACTAGTATTATAAAACCGTTATATTTCAGGGCTGGTCTGCACTAAGACAACATAGATGACAAATAATAAGGTGAGATAATTACAGAAATAGTGCCAAAACCATATAATTGTTGCTCTACTGTACTGATTCTCAACCTTGGCTACATATTGGAATCATCTGAATCACCTGAGAGGCTTTAACAATATGCTGACACCAGGGTCTCATGCAGGAATTCTCAGTCAATTGGTCCAGGGTGCAACTTGAGCATTAGGATTTTTAAAAGCTCCTTGGGTGATTCTAGTGTACAGTTAAGTTTCAAAACTACTAGGTCAAAAATTTACCATCTGTGCTGTGAGCTGTAAGTATTTTTTGTCAGTGGTAGGGATATGATTTGCTCTACACGAGTTTTCCGAGCAGAAGAAATAACAGGGAGGATTTAGCTTAGAACTGCTATACTATTTGCTTTGATAAAGCAGAGCGTGCAGTTGCAACTGTTATAAGAGGTGGGGTTCAGTTAAATTCAATAAACATTCATTGAGTGACAAACACTCTGCTAGGTGATAAGGGTACTGTGCTGAACAAAAGGTTCTGTGTTCAGCTCCCTCTCTGGGGCAGGAATCAGATACACAGTGTGATCTGGAATTTGGTGTCATCTACACATTGATGGTTCTCAGTGCTGGTGCTCAAGAACATTGGTGAGATTGATCAGTTGCTAGTTTGCCACAAGGAATATGTTACAAATCATAACTATAGCATAAAAGTTTGCCAATAATTGACTTTAGATAAATAAATTATGGTGTACTTAAAGCTATGCCAAAAATCGTGTCACTTGCTCACTTAAATTCCAGCACTTGATGAAAATTAGAGGTAGAGTTATGGCTGGAAATTGTTGATAAGACACACAAAAATAATCTACACAATCCTAAATTTACATATGAAAGCATCAATCACATCTCTGTTTGACCAATGTTATCAATAAAGTCAGTTTTTTTCAGCAAAATGGTGGATCAGTTTGTCTTTCAGGCATAACTGTCACGTATGTGAAGGGGATAGCTGACATATATGTGAGTAGCTTTAGGGCCACTAATGTATGTGGAAGGGACTTACCAATTTTAAAAACACTTTGCTATTGCTTTTCTCAAAGAGTGCTATGATGGACTAAGGAAAAGTATGGATGGACAGACTTAAAGCCAGCCATTCCATATGGTCAAGCAGCACCCAAACATTTTATGAAAGCAGAACCTCATCTCTGTGTTCCTAGCAGAGACTGGCACAGAAGGCCCTGCCTTGCACATAGCAGGTGATCAACAAATGGTTAGATATTTGCTGGGTAGTTCAACATCACAGGATTGCCATCATTGTAGTGTATTAGGGCCCTAGTGACTGGAAACAACAGAAACTGTCTTGAACTGGTGCAAGCACAGCTCAGATGTGCTGTTAAACTACTTTCTCTGTCTTTAGCCTCTGCAGTTCTCTCTGTTGGCTTCAAATTCCATCAGTTGCTCTAGGCTTACATTCTACTCCTTTAGCACCCCAGTGGACAAGGCAGTATTGTTGGCTACAGCAGTATCTTGGAAGATTGATTCAGTTTGACCTGGTTCAGGTCATATGCCCAATAGATTACAGTTATTTCATGAGCCAAACCATATAACCCACCCATGAAGTGAGAGTTGGGCTCAGGCAATTTGTCTGAGAGTAAGGGAGAAATAGTTCCTTAGCAGAAGAATCAGGTTGCTATATCTAACTTTACAAGTAGGTATTATATGAAGTAGATATTATTTGAAGAAATGAATGCTCATCGCAAGTGACGAAACCAACTTGGACTCAGTCTGCTTGATTCTGCAGCCTGGTCTCTAGAATGGAGGACCCATGAGGCTCAGGAAACTTAAGCTTTAGGGCCACTCATGGATGTGGAAGGGCCCTATCAATTTAAAAAATACTTTGATGTTACTTTTCTCAAAGAAGGCTATGATAATTATATAAGCTCCAGGTCCTTCCAAAACCTGAATTTGATTCTTGTTTATCTTCTTTCTCCTGCCTAGATGTCCCTCCCTGCCTGCCATACAAGCGTGCTGAAGGAAATACTTTCCCCAAATTCAGATGCTTCAACTAATTCTGAATCGAAACTTTTTCTGGCTTTCCCAGTAAAACATGATTATTCCCTACTCACAGCACCATCTTTGAAGATCTGGGGCACCTGTCACAGGCTCCCTGGTGTTGCTCTAGTTCTTTGTGTTCCTATCTTATCTTTCCTACTAAAATGCAAGTCACTTTCAGGGTGACTTAGTCATTTTCACAGCCTCCATGGCACTAAGTATGTTGCTTACCCGAGTATATGTATCTCAATGCATGCATGTTGGTTGGGTGGAAAAAGGATCAAGGCATGCCAAGAGGTTCCTTGTCAGGTCATCTTGGAATTCCCGGCTTTTTTCTTCATTTTGAGGCAACTCTTTGGTTTTCCAAAACTATGAAATTAGTTATGCAATACCAATCAATGTGGAGGATTTTCTAAGTACAGCCTTTGAAAGATAAAGGTGTGAAATATATTACAAACCAGATATTCTCTTAGCTTTCCAGAGGTCATAAAGCATGTATTAAAGGAGTTGCTAGAAATTCTGTCTTATATAATTTCCCTGTGTTTCTCTCCTCTGGGACACTTTCACCACTTATTTGAATGCTTAAGAGGTGGTTAGGTTGCTGTCAAGCCTTTACTGGTAAATATTTAATCAGTAAAAGCCTTCCTCAAGTCTCTCTAATGGTGTATGTACCCAATAATACAAGAATTCATAGACTTCTCTCAAACGTACCCTAGACTACCTATAGAAAATGCCCAACTCCTCTGCAGAAGCAAAAATGCTATTTTCTACACATAATAACTTGACTATTCTGTTTTGTATTAGATAAATCTCTAAGCTCTGTGGTTTTCTAATTACTTTTAAGTGCAATTCATTTTTTATCCATGGAAAATGTAATACACTCTCATTGTGGAAAACACACAAAAATAGCTAGGGAAAAATATTTTCTTTTGCAGATTTCTGAAATATTTCAACCAAGGTTTTTCAGGCGTTGGTGAGGGATCATTAATTTTCTTCTCATGGTATATCTCTGTGTGTGCCACCACTGAGACCTTAAGATGCTATTTTAGAATTGGAGAGGAGCCATCACTTCTCCAACTGGTATAAACAGCTTTACCAAGCCTTAAGATGAAACAAGCAGGCTAGAGACATAGGTGTGCATATGTCAAGGAAGATGAATCTGAGCTTGGTGGGGCAGGACTGCAGGTGCCTGATTTGTATATAGTCTAATTACATTTCAGTTTCAATGAGCAGAGTATAGTCTGAAAACATCTTATTGTTAGGCTTTTGGAATTTTTGTGATTGTTGTTAGTTTTCTCCCGTAAAAGTTGCTTTTGGGAAACTAAATTCTTCTGATCAAACTCTGAAGGAAAGGGGAGTTTTTATACTGGGTCCAGGTCCAAGGAGGAATCAGGGTGTCTTTTGAGGCCAGGTTGGTGTTTATGAAGCCTGGATTGACTCTTGGGAGGATAGAGAACCGAGTGTGGGTCTTCAAAAGCGATTGTTTCCCACTGAGCATCCCCTTACCTGCTCTGCGCTGGTCTGCAAAGACCTCTGCCATCTCACAGACAGGCCCTCAGAGACCTCTGCCATCACTAATACCACTTGGATACCACCCACATCTCCAGCCTCAACCCTGACAGGAACTAAGCCCAGACTGAAAAGCCATCTTGCTATGGCTGCTTCCTCCAAACTCAGCATGGCGGATCCTCTCTTACTAACACCCTTATTTCTATTAAATGCACCAGCAGTCTCCTAATGTCCTAGTCCATAATGGAAGTCATTTTTAAATTTGTTATTTAAAAATCTATGGAGGCACGCCCAAGATGGCCATATAGGAACAGCTCCAGCCTCCAGCTCCCAGCGTGAGTGACACAGAAGATGGGTGATTTCTGCATTTTCAACTGAGGTGCAGACCAACACCTCACACCTCACACGGCAGGGTACACCCCTGAGACGAAGCTTCCAGAGAAAGAATCAGACAGCAACACTTGCTGTTCAGCAATATTCTATCTTCTGCGGCCTCCACTGCTGATACCCAGGCAAACAGGGTCTGGGGTGGACCTCAAGCAAACTCCAATAAACCTACAGCTGAGGGGCCTGACTGTTAGAAGGAAAACTAACAAACAGAAAGGACACCCACACCAAAACCCCACCAGTACGTCACCATCATCAAAGACCAAAGGCAGATAAAACCACAAAGATGGGGAAAAAGCCATGCAGAAAAGCTGGCAATTCAAAAAATCAGAGCGCATCTCCCCCTCCAAAGGAACGCAGCTCATCGCCAGCAATGGAACAAAGCTGGACGGAGAATGACTTTGACAAGTTGAGTGAAGAAGGCTTCAGTCAATCAAACATCTCAGAGCTAAAAGAGGAACTACATAACCAGCACAAAGAAACCAAAAACCTTGAAAAAAGAATGGATGAATGGATAACGAGAATAATCAATGCAGAGAAGACCTTAAAAGAACTGATAGAGATGAAAACCATAACATGAGAACTATGTGACAAATGCACAAGCTTCAGTAACCAACTCGATCAACTGGAAGAAAGAGTATCAGCGATTGAAGATCAAATGAATGAAATGAAGTGAGAAGAGAAGTGTAAAGAAAAAAGAGTAAAAAGAAATGAACAAAGCCTCCAAGAAATATGGGATTATGTGAAAAGACCAAATCTACATCTGATTGGAGTGCCTGAAAGTGATGGGGAAAATGGAACCAAGTTGGAAAACACTCTGCAGGATATCATCCAGGAGAACTTCCCTAACCTAGTAAGGCAGGCCAACATTCAAATTCAGGAAATACAGAGAACGCCACAAAGATACTCCTCGAGAAGAGCAACTCCAAGACATATAATTGTCAGATTTAACAAAGTTGAAATGAAGGAAAAAATGTTAAGGGCAGCCAGAGAGAAAGATCGGGTTACACACAAAGGGAAGCCCATCAGACTAATAGCAGATCTCTCGGCAGAAACTCTCCAAGCCAGAAGAGAGTGGGGGCCAATATTCAGCATTCTTAAAGAAAAGAATTTTGAACCCAGAATTTCATATCCAGCCAAACTATGTTTCATAAGTGAAGGAGAAATAAAATCCTTTACAGACAAGCAAATGTTTAGGGATTTTATCACCACCAGGCCTGCCCTACAAGAGATCCTGAAGGAAGCACTAAATATGGAAAGGAACAACAGGTACCAGCCATTGCAAAAACATGTCAAAATGTAAAGTCCATTGATGCTAGGAAGAAACTGCATCAACTAGTGGGCAAAATAACCAGCTAATATCATAATGACAGGATCAAGTTCACACACAACAATATTAACCTTAAATGTAAATGGACTAAATGGTCCAATTAAAAGACACAGACTGACAAATTGGATAAAGAGTCAAGACCCATCAGTTTGCTGTATTCAGGAGACCCATCTCACATGTAGAGACACACATAGGCTTAAAATAAAGGGATGGAGGAAGATCTACCAAGCAAATGGAAAACAAAAAAAAAAGCAGAGGTTGCAATCCTAGTCTCTGATAAAACAGACTTTAAACCATCAAAGATCAAAAGAGACAAAGAAGGCCATTACATAATGGTAAAGGGATCAATTCATCAGGAAGATGAATATATATCCTAAATATATATGCACCCAATACAGGAGCACCCAGATTCATAAAGCAAGTCCTTAGAGACTTACAAAGAGACTTAGACTCCCATACAATAAGAGTAGGAGACTTTAACACCCCACTGTCAACATTAGACCGATCAACGAGACATAAAGTTAATAAGGATATCCAGGAATTGAACTCATATCTGCACCAAGCAGACCTAATAGACATCTACAGAACTCTCCACCCCAAATCAACAGAATATACATTCTTCTCAGCACCACATCACACTTATTCCAAAATTGACCACATAGTTGGAAGTAAAGCACTCCTCAGCAAATGTAAAAGAGCAGAAATTATAACAAACTGTCTCTCAGACCACAGTGCAATCAAACTAGAACTCAGGACTAAGACACTCAATCAAAACCGCTCAACTACATGGAAACTGAACAACCTGCTCCTGAATGACTACTGGGTACATAATAAAATGAAGGCAGAAATAAAGATGTTCTTTGAAACCATTGAGAACAAAGATACAACATACCAGAATCTCTGGGACACAGTTAAAGCAGTGTGTAGAGGGAAATTTATAGCACTAAATGCCCACAAGAGAAAGCTGGAAAGATCTAAAATTGACACTCTACCATCACAATTAAAAGAACTAGAGAAGCAAGAGCAAACACATTCAAAAGCTAGCAGAAGGCAAGAAATAAGTAAGATCAGAGCAGAACTGAAGGAGATAGAGACACAATAAACCCTCCAAAAAATCAATGAATCCAGGAGTTGGTTTTTTGAAAAGATCAACAAAATTGATAGACTGCTAGCAAGACTAATAAAGAAGAAAAGAGAAAAGAATCAAAGAGACACAATAAAAAATGATAAAGGGGATATCACCACCGACCTCACAGAAATACAAACTACCATCAGAGAATACTATAAACACATCTACACAAATAAACTAGAAAACCTAGAAGAAATGGATAATTTCCTGGACACTTACACTCTTCCAAGACTAAACCAGGAAGAAGTTGAATCCCTGAATAGACCAATAGCAGGCTCTGAAATTGAGGCAATAATTAATAGCCTACCAACCAAAAAAAGTCCAGGACCAGACAGATTCACAGCCGAATTCTACCAGAGGTACAAGGAGGAGTTGGTACCATTCCTTCTGAAACTATTCCAATCAATAGAAAAAGAGGGAATCCTCCCTAACTCATTTTACGAGGCCAACATCATCCTGATACCAAAGCCTGACAGAGATACAACAAAAAAAGAGAATTTTAGACCATTATCCCTGATGAACATTGATGCAAAAATCCTCAGTAAACTACTGCAAACCAAATCCAGCAGCACATCAAAAAGCTTATCCACCATGATCAAGTGGGCTTCATCCCTGGGATGCAAGGCTGGTTCAACATATGCAAATCAATAAATGTAATCCAGCATAACAGAACCAAAGACAAAAGCCACATGATTATCTCAATAGATGCAGAAAAGGCCTTTGACAAAATTCAACAGCCCTTCATGCTAAAAACTCTCAATAAATTCAGTATTGATAGAATGTATCTCAAAATAATAAGAGCTATTTATGACAAACCCGCAGCCAATATCATACTGAATGGGCAAAAACTGAAAGCATTCCCTTTGAAAACTGGCACAAGACAGGGATGCCCTCTCTCACCACTCCTATTCAACATAGTGTTGGAAGTTCTGGCTAGGGCAATCAGGCAAGAGAAAGAAATAAAGGGTATTCAGTTAGGAAAAGAAGAAGTCAAATTGTCCCTGTTTGTAGATGACATGATTGTGTATTTAGAAAACCCCATCTTCTCAGCCCAAAATCTCCTTAAGCTGATAAGCTACTTCAGCAAAGTCTCAGGATACAAAATCAATGAGCAAAAATCACAAGCATTCTTATACACCAGTAACAGACAAACAGAGAGCCAAATCGTGAATGAACTCCCATTCACAATAGCTTCAAAGAGAATAAAATACCTAGGAATCCAACTTACAAGGGATGTAAAGGATCTCCTCAAGGAGAACTACAAACCACTGCTCAGTGAAATAAAAGAGGACACAAACAAATGGAAGAACATACCATGCTCATGGATAGGAAGAATCAATATTGTGAAAATGGCCATACTGCCCAGGGTAATTTATAGATTCAATACCATCCCCATTAAGCTACCAATGACTTTTTTCACAGAATTGGAAAAAACTGCTTTAAAGTTCATATGGAACCAAAAAGACCCTACATTGCCAAGACAATCCTAAGCCAAAAGAACAAAGCTGGAGGCATCACACTACCTGACTTCAAACTATACTAACAAGGCTACAGTAACCAAAACAGCAGGGTACTGGTACCAAAACAGAGACATAGACCAATGGAACAGAACAGAACCCTCAAAAATAATACCACACATCTACAGCCACCTGATCTTTGACAAACCTGACAAAAACAAGAAATGGGGAAAGGATTCCCTATTTAATAAATGGTGCTGGGAGAATTGGCTAGCCAGAAGTAGAAAGCTGAAATGGATCCTTTCCTCACTCCTTATATGAAAATTAATTCAAGATGGATTCGAGACTTAAATGTTAGACCTAAAACCATAAAAACCCTAGAAGAAAACCTAGGTAATATCATTCAGGACATAGGCATGGGCAAGGACTTCATGTCTAAAACACCAAAAGCAACGGCAACAAAAGCCAAAATTGACAAATGGGATCTAATTAAACTAAAGAGCTTCTGCACAGCAAAAGAAACTACCATCAGAGTGAACAGGCAACCTACAGAATGGGAGAAAATTTTTGCAACCTACTCATCTGACAAAGGACTAATATCCAGAACCTATAAAGAACTCAATCAAATTTACAAGAAACAAACAAACAACCCCATCAAAAAGTGGGCAAAGGATATGAACAGACACTTCTCAAAAGAAGACATTCATACAGCCAACCAACACATGAAAAAATACTCATCATCACTCGCCATCAGAGAAATGCAAATCAAAACCACAATGAGATACCATCTCACACCAGTTAGAATGGTCATCATTAAAAAATCAGGAAACAACAGGTGCTGGAGAGGATGTGGAGAAATAGGAACACTTTTACACTGTTGGTGGGACTGTAAACTAGTTCAACCATTGTGGAAGACAATGCGGCATTTCCTCAAGGATCTAGAACTAGAGATACCATTTGATCCAGCCATCTCACTACTGGAGATATACCCAAAGGATTATAAGTCATGCTGCTATAAAGACACATGCACACATAGGTTTATTGTGGCACTATTCACAATAGCAAAGACTTGGAATCAACTCAAATGTCCATCAGTGACAGACTGGATTAAGAAAATGTGGCACATATACACCATGGAATACTATGCAGCCATAAAAAAGGATGAGTTAATGTCGTTTGTAGGGACATGGATGCAGCTGGAAACCATCATTCTCAGCAAACTATCACAAGAACAGAAAACCAAATACGGCATGTTCTCACTCATAGGTGGAAATTGAACAATGAGATCACCTGGACACAGGAAGGGGATCATCACACACCAGGTCCTATTGTGGGGAGGTGGAGAGGGATAGCATTAGGAGATATACCTAATGTAAATGACGAGTTAATGGGTGAAGCACACCAACATGGCACATGTATACATATGTAACAAACCTGCACATTGTGCACATGTACCCTAGAACTTAAAGTATAAAAAAATCTATTTATTTATTTATTTAAACCCCTGTATTGAAATATGATTGACATACAAAAAGCTGCACATATTTAATATATACATCTCAATGAGTTTGGGGAATCTATATACTTGTGAAACCATTACTATACTACCAACATGGCTATAAATATATCCATCACTTCCCAAAGTTTTCTCCCACTCCCTTTATTATTATTGTTGTTGTTCTTGTTGCTTTTTAGTAAGAACATTTACCATAAGATCTAACCTCTTATCAATCTTAAGTATGTAGTATAGTATTGCCAGCTATAGGTACTATGCTATACATAGTAGATCTCCAGAATTGACCTCACACAACTAAAATTTTGTACCCTTTAACCACCTCCCCAATTCCCCCTCCCCCCAGCATCTAGTAACCACCATTCTACTCTCTGCTTCTATGAGTTTGACTTTTTTAGATTCCACATGTAAGTGAGATCATGCAATGTTTGTCTTTATAAGTCTGGCTTATTTCAATTAGTATAATGTCCTCCAGGTTCATCAATGCAGTCATTTCTGGACCCTCCCTGTCATTTGCCTTCTACCACCACACATCTTCACCAAAGTAATTGCCAGGTCCTATTAGTCCTTGTAATTCCTTTTAAGTCTTTTGTTTTCCTACTGCATGTATTACCATGTCTTCCTCATGAAGAGGATCATCTTTAATTACCCGCTTACTAGTTCTATCACCAATATAAAAAGTTGCCATATGCACTCTGTTCTATCCATTTTCTCTTGCTATGTCCTTAATATCCATATTTAAAAGCATTCTGACTGCCATCACTACTTAGCCTCAGACCTATTAGTTAAGCTTCTTGCTGTCTTCACCATGTTCTGCATTTTCTGGCCTGGGATCTGGCAGCCCACTCTGCCTGCCTCCCACCCCCCTTGTTTCCCAAACTCTCTCAGACCCTCTGACACTGCTGCCAGAGCCAGGACAAGGGTGAGGGAAGCATGCAAAATTTAAGTAGGTGCCAACAACAACAACAAAAAATCGGTAATCGAGATAAATACTATTTTAATGTACTATGTTTTAAAAAATGAAAATTAATGTAAAATACATCAAAATGAGCAAAATATCAACATTTTAAATAAAAACAGGATCTAACCATGCAGTAGCATGACTTGGTCTTGGTGGGCTCACCCTAATCCCAATCCTGTTGAATCCTGGCTGTTACTCCATTATCAATGACGTCACCTCACTTTCAATTTCTCTAGACATTTCCTTCACCTTCCAATGAACCTATGAAGACATCATTTATCTGCTCTCCATTCATCTCCATGGTGGTGATTTATTCTCATGTGCCACATCCCTCGTGGTCATAAAGTGGCCTTAACCAGAGCTGTTCCACAGTTGGGAGGTGGAGGTTAGCAGGCAGAGAGCTATGGGATGAGGCTGGCAAGCTGGAAGTCTCCTGTTCTGGTACTGCCAGGTACCAGAAATGACTTGAAATATTTTCCTGGCAGGCAGGAAACCATCTATATTCATGTGCTAGAAAAACTTGCGAGGAAGCTGCCCGTGGGGCATGCTGTTGAACTCATCGGGAAACTGCAGCATCAGTAGGACTCACTGAAGAGCCACCAGGAAGCCACCTGGAGGGGGGCTGCTGCTGTACATGCTGGGAAACTGACTGAGGCTTCCATGACACTTGCTAAGAAGTTACCCTTCAGGGTGCCTCTGAAACTTCCTGGACATGAGCGCCACTGATACTAGCATCTCTCATACCAGAGGAGTACTATAGGATCAAAAAACAGAGAAATCTCACTGGAACCAGGAATAAGCCCTTTCCTTCTTCAGTGTCCGTCCTGCGGCCTCTACTAGCAGAAGAAAATGTTTACAGGATCCATCTCCAGTCTCTGAAGCCAGTCAATGGAGGGTAGATTAGGAGTTGAGAGGCAATAAGTTGATAACTGGCATCCCATCCGTGCTTAAAACTCTTCTGCTTCTCTTTTTTATTGCTCCCAGATTAAAGTCTAAAGTGCTCTAGATGTGATTGTTGAATGAATGTATAAATGAATAAACACCTAAGCTCTGGCATTAACCTGTGGTTGTCATTAGTGTTCACTAAATATTTGTGGCTCTCTCCCTTTGAGGCAATAGCAGGATTGAACTTCTTGATCCTTTTGTATCAGGGTTGAGCTACATGCCTAGTTCTGGCCAATGAGTCCTGAGTGAAAGTGAAGTGAATCCGGAGGCGTGTTGGTAAAAGTTTAACTACTAGGTATCTTTTTTTGGTGGGGAGGAGTGGGAGGAAGAGTGAACCATGATTTGTAGTGCTTGCCAGTTTCTTTAGTGTAAATGTTCCCAGCCTGGCTGATTTAGAGCTATCAACATGACAGACTTGGATGTGGAGTTGGGAAGAGATGCACACAATTGGCTTTTGTGAGCTGGCATAAGCTGGCCCCACCACACCACTGTATGTTGCTTCATGCCAAGGCATTTAATTGCTGGTGTGATACCCCCTAGAGCTTTCTTTCCTTTTGTCATGGTAATCGTCACCATTTACGGTGTTGGCACTATCCACCAGGCTGGATCCCTGTGTGAACATAAAGAACAGAGTTCCCTGCTTCCTGGAAACAAACAGGTCAGATGAATGAGAAATAAACATTTGCTTGTTTGTTTATGTCATGAGAGTTTGAAGGTGGTTTGTCTTTTGAGACTAACTAACCTGACTTAAATTCTCCTAACTGGCTTGATGGAAGTACTTTATACACTTTCCAATTGTTCTTTTATACCACTGCCAGGTTAGGTTCTGTAAGAATGTTTTCTTCATGTTTCATCTCTAATGAAAATATTTCACGGTTCTGCTCTGTCCCCTGCCCCATGCTAAGAATATAAAGTCCCAAATTTCTGGCTTAACACTCAAAGCTTGCCAATTGTGTTGTCACACGGCATTTTCTATCTTATTGCTCACTATTCTATTGCTTTATACAAACTCACCATTCCTCCACATTTCTTTCACTTTTGCTGTGCCTCACCTTTGTCCTAGTACTTTGCACAATCACTTGAACATGAAATCTTTGTTGAATGTTCCTTCTGCTTATCTCCATTTATCTCAATCAACCAATTCTGATTTGAAATGTAGTATTAAATACATAATTACACAGACATCTAGAGAGAAAATTTTTTGATTACCTTCAAATAAGTGCAGGTTCCTCCAGATTCCGAAGGTGTTTTCTAAGTAAAAGAAATTCTCTCCCATGTGAACCATGGATATATTCTACACACACACACACGCACACGACTGGGAATGGTATGTTTCTTCACAAAAGACCAGACAGAAGCAGCATTAACCGGGAAGCAGAGTCTGGAGTTTCCTAAAACAAAACGATCTACCAACCTTCCTGTGTGTCAGGCACTGCGAAAAGGTCACTTGATCTAATTCTCACACTTCTATGAGGTATAGTGTAGGTATTATTTCCACGTTTCTGATTTAGAAATTAAGATTTAAAGATGTCAATGAATGCGCCCAAGGTCTTGCAGCTAGTGAGCTACGTTTCCTTGCTACCCGTCCCTTCCTTCCTCTTGCTACAGCCCCTTCCTGCCCGCCCTCCTCTGTGGGGCCATGTGCCTCAGTTCCAGCAGATGAATCCTAATTGCCCTAAAGCAATCCTGATGCCTCCAGCCCCCTGTCGGTGATTGGCTCAGGGGTATGGGTGTGACCCAATTCTAGATGAGGGACGGTCCCTTCTTTTACTGGATGTTGCTGTAGCTGGCAATGATACATGCCATTGCTCTACTGTCCAACCATAGCCTGAGGACAAATTCAAAGCACTAAGAGTGGCAAAGAAACAAGAAAGAATCTGGGTCTTTCTTGTGATGACTTCCTGATGTGAAAAATGGACTGACTCTGAAACCACCCTACTCCCAACCTCTTGCTATGAAATCATAGTTTCTTTGCTGCGTAAGGCACTTGAGTTGAGGATTTTATGTCACTTGCACCCCAAAGCATCCTAAATAATAAAAAGAGGATTTAAATCCAGGTCTGCTTGACTTCAAAGCCCAGGCCCTTTGGAACTATACATATCTTACCTATGTGGGTCTTCCTTAATGTTCCTAACAATCACCCTCACTCAGGAGACTAGGATAAATTTTAAATTTTCTTACAAGCCACCCTATTTTCTTAGGCAGAAAATAGAAAGGTTATTTTAGAATGAATTAAAATTTAAAAAGCCCTCATGACTTAGAAGGATAGTCTTCAATTTCTTAAGTTTCTCTCATTCAAAGTGGATTATTCCTTACTCTTCCGGATATCTCAGGTGTTACTATTAATTATGTCCAGAACTAATTATGTCCAGATTCAAGTCATTCCTTGATGCCTCCATGGTCTCCATACACTGAGTGACAGTAAATTCTAGGTATTTAGTAATTACTATGAGGTACATCAACTACTTGAAAGATAAATGTGATATGAGGTCAAAGTAATATTATTCATCAAATTCAATAAACTATTATAATGGTTTGTGGTGATTATTGCCTTTCAGGGCTTCCCCAATTACTTTGTCTCTGATAATAATTCAGATGACAGGAATAAAGCATCGTTGATATAATGTATACATCAAGTTGTTGACTTGATGTGTGTCTTAGTGGCCAAGAATCATTACGGGTATTAAAGAAAGAAATATCTAATATAATAAGCAGTATGAATTCTAATTCATTACTGTGTGAGAGGACTAAACTAGATAGGTGGCTTAAAAACAAACAAACAAACAAACAGAAAACAAAAAAAAAACCCCAGCAGAATAAAAAAGCCTTAGAGTTCAAATCAAAAAAGGAACCAACCCATTTAGACAACTTGAGCTCTGATTCTAAATTCAAATACTGGATGTTCTCTTGATAAAAAATGTGAGCATACTATAGGAAAGAAGCACCAGCAATGAAGGATAGCTTTCTTCCTCAAAAGAGATACACAATTAAAGTATGTAAGATGCACACATTAAAACACCTGGGCCATGAAAACTAATTAATGATATAGAAGCATTATAAATGAGTTTTAAAGGAAAAGTTGGTCCATTCGGGGGTCCTGCATAACTCATGATTGTCAGCATTCTCCAGGTGGCTTTCCTTTCTTTTCTTTTCTTTTTTTTTTTTTTTTTTTTTTTGTTTTTGAGATGAAGTCTCACTCTGTCCCCCAGGCTGCAGTGCAGCGGCACAATCTCGGCTCACTGCAACCTCCACTTCCCGGGTTCAAGCCATTCTCCTGCCTCAGCCTCCCAAGAAGCTAGGATTACAGGTGTGCGCCACCACACCCAGCTGATTTTTGTATTTTTGTAGAGATGGGGTTTCACCATCTTAGCCAGGCTGGTCTCAAATTCCTGACCTTAAGCAATCCGACCGCCTCGGTCTCTTGAAGTGCTGGGATTACAACCGTGAGCCACCTGGCCCAGCCCCAAGTGGCTGTCTTGAAGTGATAGGATTACTAAAATGATCTTGAAATTCAGGGATTAATACAGAGTTACGAGGGAAGGGAGGACACATTTTTAGGTAGGGGAAATGTCATATGCAAACAAAAAGAAAGAATGACCAACTTATATATTGGTAGCATTTGAGTAATATTGTTACTGATGGCATTATCTGGGGGCATAGGGAGGCAATAAGTTAGTGAGGCATTGATGAGATACAATGAGATATCCTGGGAGTCCAGGAATAGGATATTCAAATCAAAATCTTATGCCACCTTTCTTCTAAGCGGTAGCTATGTGTTAGTAGAAAACGCCCTAGAGTTCTAATCTGAAGACTCGAGGTTAACTTCCAGCTCTACTGCTCATTACACTACAGTCTCCTCATTTATAAAATCAGGATGAGGAAAATACCTTTCTTGTGTTGATGATATGCAAATTAAGTGGGATAAGGTATTGTAGAAATACCTAGCTTACTATTTGGCATAGAGAAGGCTCCACAAGTGTTTCTTCTTGAACATTATCCAAAATTAAAGCATGCACCACCCCACGGTGACTATTTCTGATTTATTGTTAAGACACATAAATAAAGGTCAGAACCCACTAGAAAGTCAGCCAGTCAATAATAGATTAGTGTGGATTTATTGAGTAGGCACCTCAGGTCTTGAATGCTTTTCCTCTTAAATCAGTTGCCTGAATGTTGAGATGAATAAATTTCAAATCTGTTGGATTGAGGAAGTCCTGCAAGGCTTGTACCTTCCATAGGGATCTGCCCTAATGCCAACACCAAGCTGACCACAGGTACTCCTGCAGCACTCCCTTTGCTGCTGAGGTGGTCAGCAGGAGGTGCCGTGCTAGATGGTAGATGGTATCTGTAAATGAATTTCCTGTGGAAAGGCTCTTTATCACAAAGTTTTGACTGAGCAGTAACCAACACTGTAATCAAGCTGACATCACAATTTATTTTCCTCCCAGCCGCTATAATTCCTCTCTTTGCCCACAAAGCATTGTGGCCCAGTTGCTTTCAAAGATCTCAGGAAATGCTCTGTGGGCAAATGAAAGGGGAGTCACGGATAACTGATAATTATCTACACACCAAACAGCACATTACCAGGTTCTCCTTTGGCCACAAAAAAGAAGCACTGGAAATAATTAAGAGAATCTGCCTGAACACCCACAGCCCAGCGGCTGCAGCAGTGGAAACAGGTGTTTGGTGGTGGGGAGCAAGGTGTGTGTAGGCATCAGAGGGTCATGAAGTGTTAACACTTAAGCTAGGAAAAAAGTTTCCAACCTCAATTTTCTCATTTATAAAATTAGAATTATTACTTATCCTGCTTTTCTCAAAATCACAGAGAATTCTAAAAGGCAGATTTTATAGTTTAGAACCACACTGTGCAATAGGACTTTCTGCAATATTGGAAATGTTCTATACATCTGCACACCCAACATGTCCACCAACTCAATAGTCACTAGTCATAGATGGCTATTCAGCACATGAAGCATGACTAGGATGACCGAGGAGCTGAATTTTAATTTTTGCTCAGTGTTAATTAAACTTAAATAGCCACACGTGGATAGTGGCTACTGCATTGGACAGCATAGGAAGGTTATCTAATCCAAACTACACTTCTTAGTCCATATTCTTCCTAGAAGTACCCCAAACCTATAATCCAGTCTTTGGGAGTCATTTAATGATGAGAAAATCATGATTTCCCAAGATGGTTCCTTCCATTTTAGGCTTCTGCTAGAGAAAGATGAGCCTATTTTGTCTCCACATCAGCATTTTAGCACATTTTCTACACTCTGGTCTTAGTGCCTTCCTCTGGGGACACTCATAGATGTAATTCCTCAATCTAGATGAGGAGCTTTCGAGAACTTGAAACATTTAGCATTTCACTGGTTAATCTCTATGTCAGGCAAAATATGGTTTGAATACTATCTAGTAGTTAAGAGAACAACTTTTGGAATCAGACTCCTTGGTTTTAAATATCAGCTTCATCATTCATCAAATGCATGACATAAGACAAATTACTAATCATAATCTCCGATTATTGTTTTCCTCCTCTATAAGATCATGGGAGAGTTGAAAGAATTAAATAAGATTGAACAGGTAAAACCACTGGTAGAGTCCATGCCCCACTGTACACAATCCTGCAGTGTAAGTATTTCTTATTGTTAGTGGTCTCCTCTGGATGTTCTCCCATTTATCAATGTCCTCTTAAAATGCAATATCCAGAACTCTGAGAATGTGTGTTAAAGTGCTTTGTAATATAAAAGGCCACAAAAATATGATATATTGATTTTGTTCTTATTGTCAGGGTAACCGGGGTTTCCCTCTGTCCTCTTATTTTAGTCATCATGGTGTTTGGAGGTTCTTTTGTATCCTAAGGTAATACAACAACTTCTTGACTAGAGGAATCTTAGGACATTTTATTAGTTCAATCCTGACAGACAGAAATGTTCACAAACATTTATAAGTCAAAATATTACCATATTTCCCAGTCCCTGCTTATGAGCTGTTCCCTTCCATCAGGCATTACGCCAGAAGAGCTGGAAGAGAGATGCTTGAAAGGGTATAGCCATAAGATGTTCTCTTCTTTCATATGGCAGGATTTATACCCATATCACAGCCAAAAAGCAAATTACTTGCATTTTACATATGAGTGGTACTGGGAAAAAATAATTTGGGGCAATTAAAAATAAATTGAAAAAGCAACAACAAAAACAAGAGTATTATTTCAAGTATGTGATCATCAAAGCCACGTTTTCAGGTGGTAATTCACAGAAATGAAGACAGGCAGAGCTGGTGTTGTACTGGAGCCTACTTCAAGTGGCATGAAAGAGCTGATTACCAAAGTTTCAAAAAATTGGCAGTCTGGTTGACACCACAGTGGTAGCTTGAAATCGGCCATGGTAGGAGAATTTACACACTGGAAACTGGCAAATACTACTCCGCTACCTTCTTGAACTCTTCTGCATTTCAAGTCCCCTTTGCTTCTTGGGTATTTCGTTCCTTCCTTGAATCCAAAGATAAAGGACATCCACCTATTGAGTTCAGGATGGCATTTTGGAATCCATACTAAGTCACCAGAGATCACCAGATCATCCTGGAATAATTGAAGTAATCAGGTACCCAAGGAAGACATTTTAAAATGTTGTGTTGGAAATATTTTTGCTCACTCATCTTGTGGACTAAAACTGAGATCTAATGCTGCCTGCGTTCTGTGACTCACTGTGGGATCTTAGGGAAATCATGTAGCCTTTGATTGCCCACCTGGGGAGTGGAAATCTTCTCAAGCTTTTTCTGTCTTAGATCTTAGGTAGGTTAACTAAGAATAAGATATAGGTTACAGTGGAAAACATTAAATGAAATTTCAAGAAAGCATCTTTCATGAGGTTTAAATTACTTTGGGTATAAGTAGTAACCCTATTATGAAAGTGTCTCTGTATTTAACATAAGTTCTTTGTTCAGAATGGGTACTGAATTTTGTCCATTGCTTTATCTGCCTCATCTAATTGATACATCATCTCATGATAATAGATTTTTGTAAGTGTATTTATAATCACCTAACATTTATTAAAGACCTGGTAAATATCAGACCCTCTGCTAGAAGCTTTATCAAAAAAACAAATAAAAAACAAACAAAAAAACCCAAAAAAACATAAATTTTGCAAGTGCTGAAACTGAAAGCCAAGCAGTCCAGTAATGCCTCAGACCACACAACAGTCACACACAGAGCCAGGATTTCATTTTTCTGACTTCTAGAGCAGAACTTTGTTTATTCCACTAGCAGTGGTTGCATCCCACTCACAAGAGTAATTGATTTGGTAAATAAGGTACTTTAACAAGTTTTGAGCCAACATTTATAAAACTTGGAGAATTCACATAGCCATCAAAAATGTTCTTTCATTTATTAGCTACTGATGAATATTCTGCAGAGTCAGCTTTGGCCGGGCAGCTATACCCCTTTGGAGGGAGCACATGCTTGCCAGGTTCGTGAAGTCTCAGCCACCCTCTACTCAATGAAGATTAGGGTCAGTGCCACTTGCCAGCTGTTCACAGTGGCATTTTTCTTTATAGTAGAGAAATAGTTATCTGCAAATATGCCCTTATGAAAAATGGGAAAAGAAAAAGGTAGACTTGAAGGGATGATGGCAGAAAGCATATTTCTTTGTGGAAGTGAAGTTTACATCAGTACATCTAGTACGAAAGTCACCTGCCTGGTCCCCTGATGGGACTGGAAATGCTGCAGGGTATGAATCGCCTACTCGATCCTTGTAGGGTTCTCTCTTTGGATGCATAACCAAATTTTCTTTCTGTTATAGTATTTTATAAAATACTTGCGTTACCAAGACTTGAATTATAAAGGCAATTGATTCAATGGGGATAAAGATGCTTTGTGCTTCAGGGTTTCAGCCTGGCAATAACTGCATTATTTTCCCTTCAGGAATATCAAGAGTAGAGATATTTTTATAGCTATAAAAGAACAGCTATAAAAACCCGACATCACTGAGTAATGCAGCTTTGATCAGATGGAACTTATATGCAGAGGTAATGACCTTTCCTTTTCTATCCCCACTGACACTATTCTTGGCACAAAGACGCCCATCCATTCTTTTCATTTTTATTACTTGATGAAAAAAAGCTCAAAGCCACTAAAACAGAATTGACATAGCTACATAGTCCAGTGGCTTTCCCTTAGTTGGAGTTCCAAATATCGAGTATAACATTACTAATATAGCTCCCAGTAATTCAAATAACTGCCCCCACGGGTATTGGCAGGTAGTGTAATGAAAATTTGTATGTAGAAGTAATACATGCTTTTTAAATTGTTTTCAAGTTCTCCAATGAGATTACTAAGGGAGGAAGGGAGGAAGGGAGAGACGGGAGAGGAGAGAAGGGAAGGGAGAAAGGGAGAAAGGGAAGGAGGGGAGAGGGAGAAAAAGAAGGAAGGGAGGAAGGGAGGAAGGGTGGAAGGGAGAGAGGGAGGGAAGACGGAAGGAAGGAAGGAAGGAAGGAAGGAAGGGAAGGAAGGAAGGAAGGGGAGGACCTTGTGTTCATTTGTGAAGACTGCCTTAACAAAGTACCACAGACTGGGTGGCTTAAACAACACCACCAAAATATACATATATATATATGTATGTATGTGTGTGTGTGTGTGTGTGTGTGTGTATATATATATATATTTTTTTTTTTTTTTTCTCATGGTTCTGGAGGCTTAAAGTTCAAGATCAAAGTGTGTCAGCCAGTTTGGTTCCTTCTGTGAGCTGTGAAGGAAGCGTGTCCAGAGTTTGTTCCTGCCGGTGGGTTCACGGTCTCACTGACTTGAAGAATGAAGCTACAGACCTTCGCCGTAAGTGTCACAGCTCTTAAAGGTGGCACGAACCCAAAGAGTGAGCAACAGCAAGATTTATCATGAAGAGTGAAAAAACAAAGCTTACCCATTGTGGTAGGGCATTCCAGCTGGTTGAGGCTGCTGGCTGAGGCTGCTGGCTGGGGTGGCCAGCTTTTACTCCCTGATTTGTCCCTGCCCATTTCCTGCCGATTGGTCCATTTTACAGAGTGCTGATTGGTCCATTTTACAGGGTGCTGATTGGTGCATTTTTACAGAGCACTGATTGGTGCATTTTACAAACCTCTAGCTAGCCACACAGTGCTGATTGGTGCGTTTTTACAAAGCACTAATTGGTGCATTTTACAAACCTCTTGTAAGACAGAAAAGTTCTTCAAGTCCCCACCCGACCCAGAAGGCCAGCTGCCTTCACCTCTCAGGAGGATCTATTCCAGGCTTTTCTCCTTGGCTAGTACATGGCTGTCTTCTTGTTTCTTCACATCTCCTTCCCACATTTTCTTTTCTTAAAAGGACACCTGCCATTGGATTAGGGCTCACACTAGTGACCTCATTTTACCTTAATTGCCTCTTTAAAAACTCTATCTCCAAATACAGTCACACTCTGAGGTACTGGGAATTAGAACTTCAACATATGAATTTTTGTGGGGGACACAATTCACCTTCTGAGAGCCCGTCTTGCCCCTCCAATTCAAAGAGGCAATAGGGAAACCTTCAAAGAAAAAGGAGAAATGAAATCACTCTCTTAAATCCAGAGTGAACCACTCTGAATATTCTGACATTTTTTTCTCCCCAGTTTCATTGTTTGTAACATGCAGTGTTGGTTTCCTTACGTGATTGAAATCACAGTGTATACACAACCTTGATTTCTGCTTTTGCCAATTAATATTATAAAATGAGCAGTTTGCAGTTATTACAGGTTTAAATTTTTATAGCATCTGCTCCAACTTTAGGAATCAGTAAAATTTGCCTTACAAGAAGAGTTTTATCATCGGATCTTATTTTTGCCATCAATTTATTTATGTAACAAGTGGTTTATTTATTCACTGGATGTCTGAAACGATTTAAGAATGAGATTCTGTTTTTTTCTAAACTGGTAAACTCCAATATCTTTGTCATTGTATTTATTTATTTTTGGTCATATGTCTGCTTAGACTCTTTACTTCCTTCATGAATATTTGAATTTATGGGTCTGTAATTGGACATATTACTCATTACAGTTTTCAAATTTAATTTCATTTATTAACATAGTATTCATAATCACTTTTATTAGGTTGGTGCAAAAAATTGTGGTATTTTGCCATTAAAAGTAATGGCAGGCCGGGCGCGGTGGCTCAAGCCTGTAATCCCAGCACTTTGGGAGGCCGAGACGGGCAGATCATGAGGTCAGGAGATCGAGATCATCCTGGCTAACACGGTGAAACCCCGTCTCTACTAAAAAAATACAAAAAAACTAGCCGGGCGAGGTGGCGGGCGCCTGTAGTCCCAGCTACTCGGGAGGCTCAGGCAGGAGAACGGCGTGAACCCGGGAGGCGGAGCTTGCAGTGAACTGAGATCCGGCCACTGCACTCCAGCCTGGGCGACAGAGCGAGACTCCGTCTCAAAAAAAAAAAAAACAAAAAAAAGGTAATGGCATTAAAAGTAATATATTGGTTTTTTATCCTTTCTCAGTTTTATATGGCTCATTTGTTGTTTTTCTGTACTTGCTTGTTAGATTTATCAACAATCAGTCTACTTTATTAGCACTTTTAGGGATATTGTCATGATATTTATCTTTTTATATTTATTTATTTATTTATTTTTGGAGATACAGTCTCACTCTGTCCCTGGTTGGAGTGCAGTGGTGTGATCTTGGCTCACTGCAACCTCTGCCTCCTGCGTTCAAGGGTTTCTCCTGCCTCAGCCTCCCAAGCAGCTGGGATTACAGGCGCCCGCCACCACACACAGCTAATTTTTGTGTTTTTAGTAGAGATGGATTTTTGCCATGTTGGCCACGCTGATCTTGAACTCCTGACCTTAGGTGATCTGCCCGCCTTGGCCTCCCAAAGTGTTGGGATTACAGGTGTGAGTCACTGTGCCTAGCCGATATTTATCATTTTGGCTGTTTTTTTAATCTTTGTCTAAATTTGTTTCTTCTTTTATCTTTATTTATTTCTTTTAATTTTTCTTGAAATGTTTATTTTTTATTATTTGAAAATTCTAACTGAATTCACAAGTGCCTAATTTTCCTGAAGAAATTGCATCTTAAGTATTATACTGTTAACCACCCATGGTTTTTATAGTGAAATGCCCTATATTAATTTATTACTATTAAATATTCTGTCCTTGTATCCCTAATTAACTCCTTAAACAACAACTTAAGCAGGAGAGTGGGATTTTCTCTTTTTTCCTTGAAATTCTTTGGGTTACTCTTTGAAAAAGCAACTTAACAGTAGGCTGATATTTCAAGGTGTGTTGCTGGGTGGCCATGCACGGTCGTGGTGGGTCAAGCCGAGGGTTCTGTTCACAACATACGATTTTGGGTGAAAGGAGCTTTGTGAATTGCATCCCTTGGACTTGTGCTGTGCACAAAATCTGCGAGAAGTTGTTTGAAGATCCAACAGATAAGGTTCATGCCTTATGCCTCAGTAATTCTCGTCCCAGAATTTTATCTTGAGAATTTTGTAGAAGAAAAAAACTTCATTAACTATTATCCATGATGGTAAACAATTACAAACAGTGACCATATTTTAGATTTTAGTATTCACAATTAGAAATAACCATAAGTTTTGCAAATTTTTCTATCGGTTACCTCAAATAGACAAGCTGTTTCACGTTCATTAATAATGACAATATTAAAAAAGCAGACAAAATATCCTAACTATATTGTTAAGCCAAGAATTACAAATTATTATATCCATGCTGATTGTAACTTTTATATCAATATTTAGTCACATAAGCAAAAATGAGGAAATATTAAAAATCAAAAATAATTATAGATTTTTTCTTTGGTCAAACATTCTTCAATTTTACAGATACATACAATTTTTTTCTGATCTTATCAAAGGAAAAGAGCCATGGTTCCTTGAAAATTAACATTTGGTGCTTTTAGAAGTCAGAGCATTATTCTTTTGACTGAAATGTGCTTTTTTGAAAGGGCGTTTCAAGCATAATAGGTGCTCTACACGGACTTGCTGTAGAAGAAGTGGCTGTGTTCTCTTTTGTCACAGGTTGCCCTAGCCTCCTCCTGTCACTTGGCATCTTTGTATCCCTATGAATTTTCCAAGATCCAGTACGTGAAGCCTCCCTTACCAGTTAACCACAATCATCAACTGCGAAGGCAATTTTCCCCTCTTATCAGTGGTGATAATCCCTGAGAAGGCTGATTTTCATACAGGGAAGTAGAAATCCGCAGTGGGTGGTTTTCAGTCATTTCGACAGCACCTCACAGAGCTGGCCCCTCTTTCTGAAGCACAGCAAGCAAATTGTTCAGTTGTCAGTCCATACGTGAGGACTTGCAATTTTTCAGCATTTCCCTCAAAAGCTTGCCTAATTTATGATAAAGCCATGGGCTGCCTTTGACCACATTAAGAACATTAAAACAATGTAATCGAGTTATTGGGTCTCATGTAGATGTCATTTGAATTCAATTGTGTTTTATTTCAAGAATCCAGGTTGCATGTAATTGTAGCGTTAGGGAATTATAAAGCAGATTTTCTGGAGAGGATTGAGATCTGAGTAGATTCTCATTTCTTATCCCAAGACCAGTACCCTTGTTAATGTTAGGCCCCTGAAAAGAATAAAAATTTTATGTGTAAAGAGACAAGATAAACAGAAAATGTTTAATTCCACACTACAGTGCAGACATTGGTGATAGTTCAGCCAGGACGTATCTGAAGAATAAATATAAACATTTGATTCTAGGCTGATTTATTCCTCTGAAAAACAAACACACCATAAATGATAAATGGGAAACACAATGTCCTGACTCCAGTAAAATCCCCAAGCCTGTTATTTAGAAATGATTGGGTGCTCTATAGACTTTGATTTCAAGTGAACTCAGAAAATAATCATTTGAAAGAATAAATAATTTTTCAATTTAGAAATCCGATGTAGTTGGTTGCCTCATGTAACCCATGAATTCTCTCTCTTTCATGAATTCTCTCTCTTTCATTTGTTATTAAATATAAGTTATTTAATAACTTATATTTAATAACAAATACAATATTTGTTATTAAAATGGAAACATTTGGCCAGATATAATCTAGAGACTTCGCATTGCTTTTAATGAGAAGAAGCGTACCTTAAATCTATGTGAATAAGGCTTTCAGAAGTGTTTGCAAGGCCTGAACCTGTTTTCTTCTTTTCATTTCCAAAGCACTATACCCACTCCTCATGCCTTTAACCTCAAGGGCTAGAGATGCACTGGAATTGGGAGAACGCAGACCTCATCAGGGAGGCTGTTTTCATGAGCAGAATCAGGTGAGAGCCAGGGAGAGAGTTTAGACTTGGGGTCAACAATCTAAATGGGCTCGCCAACGTGTGCAGGCAAATAAGATGCAAGTTAGCAATGGGGAAAATCCAAAGGACAATATTGGGCAAGGGAAACTAAAGTGTGCCATTCTTAAGGGTAAGTGGCTAGACGGGCTGCTTTCTCTGTCCTTTGGTGGCTTGTGTGGGTATGCTGGGAGTTGTTTAAAGGTCAAGTTGCAGAGAGACCATTTAAGATTGTTGTTGTTGAAAAAAAAAATGCTGTGGCTGGGCGTGGTGGCTCCCACCTGTAATCTCAGCACTTTGGGAGGCTGAGGCAGGAGGATTTCTTGAGCTCAGGACTTCAAGACCAGTCTGGGCAACATAGGGGGGATACATAAAATAAAGTAAAATAAAATAAAATAAAATAAAATAAATAACCATGCGTGGTGGCATACACCTGTTGTCCCAGCTACTCGGGAGGCTGAGGTGGGAGGATCACTTGAGCCTGGGAGGTCAAGGTTGCAATGAGCTGTGGTCACACCACTGCACTCTAGCCTGGGTGACAGAGTGAGACCCTGTCTCAAAATAGAAAATAAAAATGCTGTGAATCCTTTGCCACTCCTTCTTGTACCTTGTGAGTCACTTGTAACTAACCCAATGTGGCAGAGATGAGTTCTAAGGCTAGGTTAGGATAGGAGAGGGGGTACAGCTTCTACCTTGTTTACTAAATCATTAGTCTAGAACACTAAACCACCCTGTAGGAAACTTGACTTCCCAGGAACAGCCATGCTGGGAGGGAGCCCAAGCCACATGGAGAAGCCACATATAAGAGCTCTGGTCAGTAGTCCCAGGTGGCATCAATCACTGAACATGTGAGTGAGTTCATCTTAAAGTAACTCCGGTGCCCAGCATTTGAGTCACCAACTGCCACTGCATCTTTTCAGCTAAGGTTCCAGATCTCACAGAACAGAGATAAACTGCCCCCATTTTATTATGACCGGTGCCCTGATCATAATAAAATGGTTGTTTTATGCTAGTATGTTTTGGAGTCCCATTTCAAAGCATCAATTGTTATTCAAACCAGAGTAGAGGCATTAATAGACCTACTGGATAGATGAATATATACTAAGTGTGGAGATAGCCCAGTTTATTCATTGACCTCCAAGTTCACTTTAAGTTTTAAATCAGAATTCTGAATTTCTCAAATATGTCTCCCTATCTAGGAAAGGCAACAAAGGTTTCAGTGGATTTTTTAAGCTATAGTATAAAATCCCTGCTGGAAATAATAGAGTAAGCTAATCTGAAGTTCCTAAGTGAAATGCCTGCTTTAAATGCCAGGGAAAGTTTGGCTAAATCCACAATCACATGGAAAAGGCAAAAAGGAAAGTAAGGCATGTAGATGTTTACCATATAACTCTTTGTACCTCTTTGTATGTCTGAAATAGTTTATAATTCACTGTTATTTTTTTAAGTGGAAGAGATTTGATAAAATCTGTAAGACAGCATGTGTATGTGTGTGTGTATATGTGTGTGTGCACGGATGTGCATGTGTGTTCATAAATGCACTGTGTCACATCGTGCAAATAAAAATAAAGTTTAGGTCACGGAGCCAAGACATTAAAGCTGAAAACATAAAAGGTAAATAAAATCTGAGTTCAGTTGGACTGTGCAGGGGCTTCTGATTGGTTTCCTCAAACTCTCATTGATAATAAGACTCACTTACTTTTATGGGCCACCTGAGATATGATACCTGGCCGAGACTGCCAGGCTTAAGCTGATGTTTTGCAGCAATCTTTATCAGGGTGCTTTTGCACTTCATAGACGATAAATTTCAGAATTTCAACATTTTATGGGTTTGGGCAAAGGTGAATAGGTATACACAAAGTTACAGCAAAAGGAATGTAATTGACCAGGTGTAAGTTACTGAATTTAGAGCAACTGTCGACGGCCCTTGAGAATGCCCTGCAATTAATGAATCAGCTCTACCTGCTACAAAGAACAACTAAGCCTCAGCGCAGCCCCACACAAAACAGATCAATTGGAGTGTGGGCTGGTGATGGATGCTGAAGCAGATAAGCAGAGAGGGAAGTAAAAGGTGATGAATGGTGGAGAGAACCAAGATCAAGGCAAGATTAAAGATCATTTCAGCTACCATGACCAGAAATTCATTGATTCCTTAGCATAAAGATTGATATTCGACTACCAATGATCATGTTTGTCATTTACCCTTTGTAATTTTCTGCTTGAAAAACATTTTCATGGTGAAGGGTTCATCATTCTCAACCTACATTTTGGTTTTCTTTATCAAACTCTAGGGCTAAAGCCATGCTTTTAGGTATGTTTACAGAAAGGCACCTGAATCAAGTAGACCACACATATCTGTGTCGGCAGTTAAAAGTAACAGGGATAGACTTACGTATAGCTTTACCAGGAAGATTGGAGAACTGGGTTTGAAAAGTGGGCAGAAAGTCATGTTGCCAGGACCACAGCCCAAATAATGGCTTAGAACTATTCCAGTGAGAACATCACTACTTACACTGAGCACTGGTCACCAGATACTACAGCTGACATTGCTGTCTCTGGTGCCTCAACAAGCCATGTGCTTCTGCTACCAGTTTAGCCCTGTGGAAGGATTTTCCAGCGTCCTGCTTATGTGCAGTACAGTCCTCCGGCTCAAGTCCAAGCAGATGCATCTGATTGGTCAAACCTAGGGTATGTGTATCTGATTGGCTAACCTTGTGGGTGTGGCGGCCTCACTGCAAGGGATCCTGGGAAAGTTGTTATCTGGAATTGTCAGTTTCTATTTCCCACCAAGATGAAAAAGGTAGGGAATTGCTTAAAGACAGGAATGGAATATGGATGCTTCATGGACAAAGAATGACAGATACGTACTAAAAGTGCCAATTATGTGATGATTTTTATTAGACACTTTACATACATTTTATTCTTTTTTGAGACAGAGTCTCGCTCTGTAGCCCGAGCTGGAGTGCAGTGGCGCGATCTCAGCTCACGCAAGCTCCGCCTCCCGGGTTCACGCCATTCTCCTGCCTCAGCCTCCGGAGTAGCTGGGACTCCAGGCGCCCGCCACCACGCCCGGCTAATTTTTTTTTGTATTTTTAGCAGAGACAGAGTTTCGCCGTGTTAGCCAGGATGGTCTCGATCACCTGACCTCATGTCCCGCCCGCTGCGGCTTCCCAAAGTACATTTTCTTATTAATTTTTACAACAACCCCTAGTAATAGTAAATATTATTATATTAATTAAGTCTCAGAGTGTGTGTGTGTCCAATATTTAGATGAGAGAATTAATGTTTGGAGAGTTGAAACAACTTTTCAAGGTTATACATGAAATGAGAATGCAAATCTAGGTTTGTTAGTCTACAAAGTATCTACAGAAAAGGGCTGCCTGAAAAATGAGGATTCCTCTTTGTAGCATATCTAGGGGACTAGCAAATTCATTCTGAGCCCAGGCAAGCCTAAAATTTATACGATATAATTTTATGAGAGTCAAAAGAATGTGTTCTGCAGTAACAAATTTATTTCTCCTCCAATATTTTTAATTGATGAATTATGCAAATAAAAATTATGAGGACCAAAGTGGTTCTGGAGATTGACTTAAGTGATTTATACTAGATTAATGCTCTGGAAAAATATCCTTGACAGGGAAATTAGCCCAGGCTCCTCGTGTGATGATCAAAATCACCCATTTTCTTGAGGAAGGTACTTGTTACAGGATTTCACATTTCCCTCACAAACAGTTAGTGCATCACACATGCTGTTAAATAATGTAAACCCACTGACTTTATTACAAAGTTATGTTTGCATGCACAAAGCAGTAAATCTAGAGCCATGACAACAGGGCATTGGGACCGACTGCCAAGCTTGAGGCAGGCGAGTCCACCTTCCATAGATGCCAACTGACAAGTCCTTCTACTTGGGACTCCAACCACCATTTCATGTTGGAAGTGTCACCTTCAGAAACCAACCCTCAGTAAGCCCATGAGGCTTCCCTTCAGGGAGTTATGATGTCATATGTAAATGAAGGGTAGTCTTACGATAAAATCCTAGAACCCCTGAGTTGGAAAGACCTTCAGGAACCCTTACTTCCCTGGTATACAGTGAATTACTCTGTACCCGGGATTTGGGCTGTTTCTACGTGGGAGAAATGTGGTTCTATATAATTCATTCTCACCCAAAGGAGGTCGGAGAGTGAAAGAAGGTGGTATGTCATGTTTGGTAAAGAAAATCTGAGGCACACCTGTGGGCATTCAGCCCAGGAGCCCTATCGAAGGTCTTCCCCTTCTCCTTTCCACAAACACACTTGGCCCTTCACATAATGCCTTCAATGATACTCCATAATGTTCAAGGCCTCCTTAAGCCTAAACTGTAGACTTTCCTCCTAAGAACAGGAATGTATTTTCACAGTTGTAGAGCCAACTCCATGATCAAGGTGCTGGCAAATTCAGTTTCTGGTGAGGGTTCTTGTCTTGGCTTGCTGACAGCTGCCTTCTCACTGTGTTCTCACCTGGCCTTTCACTGGTGCATGCCCATGGAGAGAGAAAGAGCAAGAACTCTGTAGCTCTCTTCTTCTTCTTTTTTAAGAGACAGATTCTCACTCTGTTGCCCAAACTGGAGTGCACTGGTGTGATCATAGGATCATAACTTACTGTAGACTCCAACTCTTGGCTTGAGGGATTCTCCCCATCAGCCTTCCAAGTAGCTTAGACTACAGGCATGACCCACCATGCCTGGCTAATTTTTAAATTTTTTGTAGAGATGGGGGTCTCACTTTGTTGGCCAGGCTGGTCTCAAACTCCTGGCCTCAAGTGATCCTCCAACCTCCCAAGCAATCCTCCAACCTCCCAAAGTGCTGGGATTATAGGCATGAGCCACTGCACCCAGCTTTGCTTTCTTCTTATAAGAAGACTAATCTTTTGGATCAGGTTTCCACCCCATGACTTCGTTTGACCTTAATTACTTCCTTAGAGTGTCCGTCTCCAAATAAAGCCACACTGGGGATTTGAGAGCCAGCATATAAATTTGAGAGGGGCACAAACATTCAGTTCATTAACACAGTGGCAAGGAAGTTGGGGTATTTTTTCATCACATCTTTCCCTGGTTAGGTGAAGTTCACGCCAGCCCCTAGCACAGGCTGAGCACACTTGGCAGCCAGAGAACACCCTGAAGCACAGACAAAGGAAGCTGAAGAAACTTCAGCAGGTGAATTCCAGGGTGGGCCTTGGAGATATGGGCTCGTCATGATGGCATTCGCTGAGGGCTGTGAGTAAAACTGGCTGACATCTGCTTGCTGTATGGTCCACAGGCCTCAGTAACTAGGCTTGGGTCCTAAGCCCCTGGCCACAGCCCTGGGCAAGAGTGCTCAGATCCTTCTAGTGTTTTGCAAGCCACTGGCCCTGCATTGCCAGGTGAGTGGCTGTTAGCCCTCCAACAATGGGTCATAGTCAATGAAACCAACCAAGGACACCCTAAAGGAAATGAAGCTTTACATACGAAGAAATGAAATATGCCATGTGCTTTACATTTTTAGGACCTTATAAGAATTCATGAGTTGGAAGAACAGCCTAGAAAACATCTTGTCCAGCTGCCATTCGATGCCATTCTTTCTCCAAATACATGCTACCATATGCTTGTTAGGTAACTTCCTAAATAGCAACCAGGACACCTAATTATGCACTCTCTTCTTAAAGACTCCCAGGAAATAATGCATCAGATTCTCTTGTCTTAGTGAGCTTAGCAGTCTGGAAGCTCTTCCTTTTGTTCAAAGTCTTTTCTACTTTTAAGTCATTTATTGCTATTTACTTTATCAACAATCAAACTAGCCTCTATGTACGCTTAGCAGTTTTTATTTGCATGGTACAAGCATAGCCTCTTTGGAACCAGAATGGAATAGAGCTTCATTTGTATTGCTAAACTTGCAGAAGAAGGAAAAAAAATGAATATCTATTTAGTATCTGACTGTCATCGTAACAGCTAATACTTTTATGGTGCTCATCAAGTCCAAGACATGTTCCAAGAGCTTTATGTATTTAAACCTTATGAAAACACCATGCGGTAGGTAGTATTAGTTCCACATTTTACAGATAAAGCAACTGAAGCACAGATAAGTGAAGCGCCTTTTCCATAGTCACACAGCTGTCCATGAGAGAATAGAATGTAGTCCAAGCAAGCTGGCTCCCTGGGCCACAGTCTTAACCAGGAGGGCGCCCTCCTTTTACATATGCAATCATGTTGTCTTAGGGTGATGGAGTGGTCAGGGAACTTCTCAAAGAGTTATAGAGAGCAAGGGATGAAACATGACTCCCTCCCAGATTTTCTTGTCTGTAAGTCCTTTCCACTGTACAACCTAAAGTCATAACCAGGTGACCCTTTAGGCTACAAACAAGTTTGCTTCTTTCATCTTTTGTGTGATATTTTCCTGAGAGACTTTCATGGGTATCTGTTGGATGGGAAAACTCTACCTATTCAATTTTTATGCATTTTTATATTATAATTCAGTTTACAGAGGATTTGACATGGCTAATTTTCAGTATATTTTGTTTCACAACTCAGATTTTTGGATTTGCTCAACCTAGTCATACAGAGAGAAAGAGGTGGTAGACTACTAAAACTAGCTTAAAGGAGGTAAATTTAGGACAAATAAATGTAAAGATGATATGGAGCTCATTCTCTCAACATGGTGAAAATGTAAATAGGTTCAAAGATGGCTGAGATAAATTTGTAAATGACAGTCCTTAAAGAGATTATTAAGGAAAATTGAATGTAGGAGAAATATACTTCTATTTATGGAATTTTTTTCTAGTTTGTACATTTTCTCATTTCAACATTTTTGGAATGGCTCTTCTTTGCCTCCTACCAGTTTCTTAGTGAGAGAGGGGGATGCTTTTGGCCTCCTTGTTTTACTGTTGTAGCTAGCAGAGTTCTGAATGAGAGTCTAACACCATAAGCAAGGGTGCCCTGCATGCTGGAAGAGTGGACCCCACTTACATGGTTTATGCTGAGGCT
Source organism: Papio anubis (assembly GCF_008728515.1). Classification (NCBI taxonomy): domain Eukaryota; kingdom Metazoa; phylum Chordata; class Mammalia; order Primates; family Cercopithecidae; genus Papio; species Papio anubis. The sequence goes on from NC_044982.1 coordinate 97,392,224, forward strand.
CCCATCTGGTGAAACATTTCAATTCTATAGTAAACACTCAGGGCCAACGCAGTAGCTCAAAAATTTAGTTCTCGCTGCAATTTATATGCTAGCAGGAATAACACAGAGTCACTTTAGCAAAAATTTATGCATTACTCAGGTAAAAGAAACAAAAAGTGCGTATCAAGGGATTCTTTAGGATTGTAAGGACTCTTGGAGTGCATGAAGGCCAATCCTTTCATTTTACAGATGGGGATACTGAGGCCCAGTGTTCCTGTCATCCGTAACAAACTATCATCGAATTTGAATGCTTAAGACAGCAACAATTGAGGCTTTGAGTACAAAGAAATGAAATATTTTGTTACACTTGACCCTTGAACAATAACAGGGTGAGGAGCACCAACCTCCTTCTCAGTTATAAATCCATGAATACTTTTGATTCCCTCAAAATTTAACCACTAATATCACACTGTTGACCAGAAGCCTTACCGATAACATGTCATGAACACATATTCTGTATGTTATATGTGTTATATACTACATTCTTACAATAAAATAAGCTAGAGAAAAGAAAATGTTAGTAAGAAAATCATAAGGAAGAGAAAATATATTTACTATTCATTAAGTGGAAGTGATCATTTTAAAAGTCTTCATCCTCATCATCTTCACATTGAGTAGGCTGAGGAGTGGGAGGAAGTAGAAGAGTTGGTCTTGCTGTCTTACGGGTGGCAGATGCAGAAGAAAATCCATGTAAGTGTAGACCTGAGCATTTACAACCCATGTTGTAAGGGTCAGCTGTATAGTTTACAATTTTGTGACTCATGAATTTTGACAGGGCTTAGTTTGGTGGTTCGTTTCCTCCATGTGGTGATGCCTGTGATCACTAGCTATTATTTGGCCAATGAAGGAGCCTTTCATCTCCCTAGACTTCAAACCAGGTAACTCCTATTTAGCTACAGAGAATCTCTCCCAAGGTGAGTGGGTCATTTGGAGAATTCTAGATTGCTCTCCAAAGATGTTTGCCAATGACCTTCCTAGGCTATGTCATGGAATATGTGATGACAGGGTGTCAAGGAGCATTTTGCTTGTCTTCAATATCCTCCAAGGTCTTGCATCAATTTCTTCCTCACTTCTCAGGTCAACATCTATTAGTTTTTAGCTGTTCCCTTTTGTTATTATTTTCCCATGCTTCCCTTTGTATGTGTGGCTTCTCTCATTCTTGGTGGATGAATGGCCCAACTCTTCCTGGAGACCCTGGAACATTTGCCTTTCCTGGTATGTGGCCATGTCAGAAGGAAGCAAGGAGCATTAGGGCTTGGAACTGAGTGAGCTGAAGCCTTGCCATTCATGCTAGCAGCTCTGAGGTGTGCAGTTCCCAACATCATAGCTTCTATTTTCTGCTAAACGTAAAGAAGGGGTATCAGGTGCTGAGGGAAAACAGCAGCCTGGGCTATCATTATTTTTGGACAAACCAGCTGTTCTGATGAATGATACCTAACATGAATCCAGGCCCAGGTGCCTCTCAGTCCTTCTTGGAATTTTTCTCTCACTTCCTTCCAATGATAAAATATGAGAGAACATATCCCTATAAATTATTTTCCAATGGAGATATCATAGAAAGCATGTCAATAAGCAACCACTTTATTCCTTAATTCCAACTAGTTATGAGCTTCATTTTCAATTTTCTCCTCCACAACCATGTTTTTATTTTCCATCTCCCCTCCCCCAAATCTGCAGGAGAACCGAAGGAAGCATCTGTAAGGACCAGCTGTACAAGTAGGTGCCTGTTCAATGGGATTGTTTGTCTAAGCTGTGAAATAGAATAATTGATTGAAATTGAGAGTAACCAATGATAATCAAAGGGAAATACATGGGCTTTGCCGTTAGGCTAGTCTGAGTTAAAATTCTAGCTCTGCAACTTATTTGCTGTATAAGCTTCAGCAATTTTAAAACGTTTTGTACTTCAATTTTCTCATCTGCCAAGTGAGCATATCAATACCTACAGTCGTATGGTAATATTAAGGACTGAACTAGATGGCAGATTTGCAGAGTCTGGCATGGTGGGCATTCAGTAAATCAAAGTGCCCTTTCCTCAAGGAATAGCTCTGTGAGTAAACACGACATGTAGACATTTAAGGGGATATTTTTGTGAAGAGACACCTAAAAAATGTGGGATCATAACAAATGTCATTTTTAGCATTCCAAATTTTAAACACTGTGCTAGACTCGGTGGAAACAATATGAAAACTCAAGTTCCAAGTCCTCAAGTAGTGGGAGTCGGGTAGGGAATGAAGTGAAGGTCTGTGAAACAAGCACAACACAAGATCACAATCTTTAGAGGGGCATACAGATATACTGAGGGAGCTTAGAACTTCAGTGCTCAGGTGCAGTGAAATCCTTTCACAACAGCACCAGGTAAGTTGCATAATGTCACAAGGGGGCTCACCTTGAGCTCTGTGGGAGTTTTAATTTGAGTCTGAATTTTGGTCATCTATCAGAGAAAATCAATGCTCTAGAATTTTTTTTTAAGGCAAGAAAAGTAAAATTCTCAAAAACTCAGACGTCATGAGAAATTCAGATTTTTTTTTTTTTTTTTGCCAATTTGGAGACAAACAATTAGAAATTTGGGGAAATTTAAAACATATTAAAAGTAATGGCAAAAACTGCAATTACTTTTGCACCAACCAAATGTATAATGTGCTTTTAAAGGTTGACTAATTTAAGAACTTACAAATATATACATTTTGTGAAAAAGATTTTTTCTATTTTTAAATTTTGACATAATTTCAGACTTCGAGAAAAGTTGCAAAAATAGTACTTAGACTTTCTATATAACCCTTATCTTGGTTCCTCAAGTGTTAACATCTTAACACCTTTGCTTGATTCTCACTGTGTGTATATGTGTGTGTCTGTGTGTGTGTGTCTTAGTATCTATTCAATTATTTTTTTCTGGGCAGTTAGAGAAAAAGTGTAATTATATTCTTTACCTCTAGGTACTTCAGTGTGTATTTCCTAAAAACAACAATATTCTCTAACATGATTATCAAAATCAGAAACTTAACTTTGATAGAGTCCATATTAGCTAATCTACAAATATTAAAACTTCTGCTATTGTCCCACTAATGTCCTATATAGCAAAATACAAGGTTTTCTGCTTGAGGATCCAGTTCAGAATCACACGCTACATTTATACATGGTATCTCTTTACGTTTCTTTATTCCAAAATGGTCTCTAGTCTTTATCTTTCATGATTGACAATTTTGAAAAATATACAAGTGTTTTGTGGAATTTCCCTCAGTTTGGCTTTGTCTAACACTTCCTTGTGTTTAGATTCACCATATGCTGTTTTGTTGGAACTGTCATGGAAGTGGTCTGTGTCCTTCCTAGTGCATGATATCAGGAGGCACATGATGATGATTTCTCTCTCTCATTATTGGTGCTATAGACTGAATATTTGTACCCATCCTCAAATTCACATGTTGAAATCCTAACTCCAAGGTGATGGTATTAGGAGGTAGGTCCTCTAGGAACTGATTAGGTCATGAAGATGGAGCCCTCATGAATGGGATTAGTACCCTCATAAAAGAGACTCCAGGAAGCTTCCTCACCCTTCCACCATGTGAGGACACAACAAGAAGGTGCCATCTATGAAGCAGGAAGTGGGCACTCACCAGACACCAAATCTGCTGGTGCCTTAATCTTGGACTTCCCAGCCTCCAGAACTGTAAGATATACATTTCTGTTGTTTATAAGCCATTCAGTCTATGCTATTCTGTTAAGCATCCTGCACTAAGATAATTGGTACTACTAACTTTGATCAATAGATTAAGGTAACATCTTTCAGGGTTCTCCACTGGGGGAAGTTGTTGTTGTTTACCTTGTAATTATCAGGTATCTTGTGAGGAGACACTTAGAGACAAGGTACATGTGCCCTTTCTCATCATACTTTTGTCCACTAGTTTTAGCATCCTTGATGATTCTTATCTAAAATAATTATTACTATAGTGGTTGCCAAATGGGAATATTCTAATTCCATCATTTCCTCTGCATTTAGTTGGAATACTTCCATAAGAAAGTGTTTTATTTCTGCAACTTTATTTACACATTTATCTCAGTGAGGACTCATGGGTTCTTATTTTATTCTACTGGTTACTCTACTTATTTATTTTGTTGCTCAAATTGTTCCACGTTTGATTAGTGGAAGCCCCTCCAAAGTAGCTGCTGTGTCCTTTTAACTAGATCCTCATTTTGTATTACTTTTGCCCTAGAATCAGCTGTTTCCCCAAGGAGCTCTGCATTTTATTAAAAATAAGCTATGCATTGCAGACTTTAAGGAATTAAACATGTTACTGATTATATTATTTTGCAAGAATCAGTGAAAATTTTGATAATAGGAAAAATAGACATTTTACTGAAACTAATCATTACATTTCATATTCATATTTTGTTTTCTCCACAGTGCAAACTAGATACAGGAAACACTTCTTTGTCATAATTTCCTTAAGGAGGATAGATGGGGTAGAATGAAGAATGAGCAGAGACCTCAGCTAGTTAAGTACAACCTTTGTCCAGTGGGATTTATCAACACAGCCTTGCTTTTAGAGTTATCACTGTTAGCAGTTTGTGCTTCTTCTTGGGTTAATACTAAGGCACCTCATTTTTTTCCAGTTTAATAACACTTACAAAGGGAAGATTTGCCCAAAGTGAGATAAGCTTCTCTACTCTTATGCTAACCTCTATCTTGCCATCCAGTAAGCATCTCTACTTTTTTCTGTGATGCAGGACAAACATAAGAGCTGGAATTAGGTGGGAAACAGGGACTATGGAAAGATCTGGGTCCCATCACTACTACAAAATGTTATCGGACCCCTTCCATGAGTGACGTGAGACCCTTCTGTGTGCCGCTGAAAAAATACAGAAGTTTGAGATACCAAGTTTCAAACACCTGTATACCATCATATTTAATTCTCACATCAACTCAGACTGGTATTTTGATTATTTTGGAATATAAAGAAAAGTCAAATGAATTGTACAGCCAACTCTATATACCAACCACTTAGATTTATTATACCATTGACATCTTGTGTGATCACATATTGATCAATCTGTCTATCCCTCTGTCCATGTATTGGTCCATCTTGTTTGGGGGATGCATTTCAGGTAAACAGAGACATGAGCACACTCCCAAGGAAGATTCTATAGCCTAGTTTCACCAAAGAGGATGTTCAGCCAGCATATGTTCCTCATTGAAATACACAGATATTAAGTGGTAGAGACAAATTGTGAATCCAGATTTGCTTAATTTGGAAGCCCATGTTCTTCCTTCTTAATCCTGTGGCCTCTTTTTAGAAAATGTTGCATTTTAATCAAAACCACAGTGAGATACCATCTCACATCAGTCAGAATGACCATTATTAAGAAGTCAAAACATAACAGGTGTGGTTCAACCTAATGGTAAATTAGTCCAACCATTGTGTAAAACAGTGTGGTGATTCCTCAAAGACCTAAAAATAGAACTACCATTGGACCCAGCAATCCCATCACTGGGTATATACCCAGAGGAATAGAAATTGTTCTATCATAAAGACACATGCACATGTATGTTCATTGCAGCATTATTCACAATAGCAAAGAGATGGAGTCAACCTAAATGCCCATCAGTGGTGGACTGGATAAAGAAAATGTGGTACATACACATGACGGAATACTGTGCAGCCATAAAAAAGAACAAGATCACATCCTTGTCCTTTGTGGCAACATGGATAGAGCTGGAGGCCATTATCTTAACAAACTAATGTAGGAACAGAAAACCCAGTACCACGTGTTTTCAACTTAAAATTGGGAGCTAAATGATGAGAACACATAGACATACAAAGGGGGACAACCATATACTGGGGCCTATTGGAGGGTGGAGGGTAGGAGGAGGGAGACGATAAAGAAAAAAACAAACTAATGGGTACTAGACTTACTACCTGGGTGACAATCTACACAACCACCCCCACGACATGCATGGGTTCACCTATATAACAAACCTGCACACGTACCCCTGAACTTAAAGTAGGCCAGGCGTGTTGGCTTATACATGTAATCCCAGCACTTTGGGAGGCCGAGGTGGGTGGATCACCTGAGGTCAGCAGTTCAACACCAGCCTGGCCAATATGGTGAAACCCCATCTCTACTAAAAATACAAAAATTAGCTGGGCGTGGTGGCGCATGCCTGTACTCCCAGCTACTTGGGAGGCTGAGGCAGGAGAATTGCTTTAACCTGGGAGGCAGAGGTTGCAGTGAGTCAAGATGGTGCCATTGCACTCCAGTTGGGCGACATAGCGAGACTCCGTCTCAAAAAAATAAGTAAATAAAAAGAAAAAGAAAGTTTACTTAAAAAAGAAAAAAATGTTGCATTTCATAAGGGGAGATGGTTAGTCCCTTGTCTTTGTGATCTGTGCTCTTTCCTGGCTCTCAATAGCATCTTGCCCCATTTTGAGTAATCCTGTATTTTCTGCTTCTGATTCCGTCACCACTATGGGCACCACAGCAGGATGGTATCTGATTTAGGTCACTTAAACTTGTACCAAGTTTCGTCTTTTAAAATTATTCTATTTCCAGTTGGATTTTGAAGCTAGCTATCTCTTAAGAATTTGAAATTTTTCACATATGCCTTCCCTCCTTCCATTTTAAAGTAGATTCTAACACCACAAAGCAGGTGCAGAGTTTTATTTTGCATAGTGTCTCAGGGCTGGGGAGAACGGGGGTTTCTCCCCATCCTGGATGTTAATCTTTCCCTAGGCCTGGCCTGGAAGGAGAGCTTGCTCTTGTCAGTTTCCAGTGCTAGGATAGGGTCAGAGGGCCTGGTTCCACTTCCCCACCCTACCCCCTCTTGGGTCCCCTGGGAGGTCCTGGCTGGGGCTGCTGCTGAATGCTGACCTGTCCTCAAATACTGCTGGGAATGGCAGAGCTTCACCTGGAAATCATTCTTTCTGGGCCTCCACTTCTTTCCCACTGGATCTGAGGCCCTGGTTTGTGGATCCGTTGCAAAGAGTAAAGAAATGCATGGGAAAGTACTTGGTAAACTGTGTAGATAGTTTTTAAGTATGTGTCTCATGCAATATTTGGGACATATTTGTATGAGAAAATTATTCTTTGTTCATCTGAAATTCAAATTCAGCTGGGCATCCTGCACTGTATCTGCAGCCACACTCTTGGAGAAGCAGAACTCATTACTGACTTCCAGCCCTGTGATACCTTGCTCCTGGTGCCCACAGGAGCCAGCACCCCTCTATCCTGCCCCAGAATGCCCTGCAGATCATGCCCTGCTTGGCTAAACATCGTTCAGTGTGAGATCGGTGGGTAAGTTGGACATTGTGGGAATGTAAAATCAGATGGTGTATACAAACTCCATGAGATAAATTAGCCATATTAGTTTTTATTTAAACTATAATTGAATACGTGAATAGAAAATTAGTGTAATGTATTGATACCATCTGGTGCTCCAATTTCCACCAGTGTTTTTCATCTGTTTTAATTTAAACAAGATTGAATTTTCTTCCTACATGTGATTTTGTTCCATTAATTACTCTGTTTTCACTTAGATACCATTGTGTCGGCCATGGTCCTAAGTGGATTTAATAATTTGTAGATAATTGAACAAGTGTGATGTCGTCAATGAGCCAATATTCTCCCAAGTTACACAGATGCTTAGATTCAATAGTTTACCTGCAGACCAACGTTGAGTCATTTCCGATATAACATTGCATCCCCCAGAAACGTGTTTAAATAGATTCAAATTAATTCCTCCCATATCTCCTTACTAATTGACTACTGTGTAGCAAGGACTTACTTGGAACCAAGGATAAAACGAGATATAAGGCATAGTCCCAGCATTGATAGCATCTCAATCTGGTGAGAGATTCAGACGTATAAACACATAATAGCTGTGTGATTCAATAAGGCACAATTACAGTGCTCTGGGGACACAGTGAAAAGAGTCTCTGATCTGATAGAATAAAGAGGAATAAGTAAGAAGAGAGACAGTCAGAGAAATGAGCAACACGACAGCAGGAAATGTATATTTCACACAGTCCCATTTTCTAGCTGTATTGTGTAGCTAAAAGTACTTTGAACTTGTATAGGACTTTGTGGTTGCAGAAGCACATTCACAGATACACACACACACACACACACACACAGACATCATTGTGGAAAGGAGCAGGGTAAAGTTGTCTTTGGGGGAAAAGAAGCACAGAGTAGAAAATAAAACAAAAGACAGGTGATTTTGACATTTCAGGTGCTCCCCAGGAGAGCTGGAAAGTGGGACCATGTTGACTTCCCTGACCCGAGGTCTGAGCTTATCGGTGATTTTTTTTCCTTAGTGATTACCTATATTTTTAGTTTTTTGTTTTTTTTTTTTTTTTTTTTGAGATGGAGTCTCGCTCTGTCGCCCAGGCTGGAGTGCAGTGGCGCGAACTCGGCTCACTACAAGCTCCGCCTCCTGGGTTCACGCCATTCTCCCGCCTCAGCCTCCCGAGTAGCTGGGACTACAGGCGCCCGCCACCTCGCCCGGCTAGTTTTTTGTATTTTTAGTAGAGACGGGGTTTCACCGTATTAGCCAGGATGGTCTCGATCTCCTGACCTCGTGATCCGCCCGTCTCGGCCTCCCAAAGTGCTGGGATTACAGGCTTGAGCCACCGCGCCCGGCCGTATTTTTAGTTTTTACCCTTAAACTTGTGTTGCTGTGGTGTAACTTTTCAAAGGCACGTTTATAAGACAAAGAAAGGCTGTAGAAATGTTGTGATTAAAAGAAGAAAGGAGGTGAGGGACTTGCAACTAAGTGTACAGCCCGGCCCTAGGTGGAATCTGTACAGGAGGGGAGATGCCAGGAGGTCAGAAGTGGGTCAAGTGACAAAATTGGAATATGAACGGTAGACTAAACTATCATATCCTGTTAAGTTTCTGAAGTTGATGACTACACTGCAGTTGTGTAGGAGAGTACCTTGTTCTTAGGAAATACAGACTGAGGTGTTTAGGTATTAAGGACCATGATATATGTAACTTACCCTCAAGTGGTTCAAAAATATTTTATACAGATATACACAGATATTTTATATACACATATATATTTTAAATATTTTTAAAGATATATAAATATGGAGAGACTAAATGATAAATGAAGCAAATATGATAAAATGTTATAACAGTAGATTTTAATAACAGTGTATATAACATATATATATACACTGTTATATATATTATAACCTGCCATATGTATAACAGTATAATAGCAGTATATATATATAACTAGATATAATATATACAGTTATAATAGCAGTATATATATAAAATAACAGTATATATATACTATTATAATAACAATAGGTGAATCTAGGAAAAAGGTATATGTGTATTATTTGTACTATTTTTATTCTTGCAACTTGTACATTTAAAATTATTGTCAAATGAAACTTTTTCCTCAAGTACTTTTATGTATAATCTTTCTGACACTCACAATCACCCAGCATTATGGGCCTTGTTAGTCCCATTATATAGATGAGTAAACAAAAATGAAAGGCTTAAGATCACACAGCTACTAAGTGACAGACGCAGGACTAGAAGCTGGGTCTTTGCAGCTCAAAGCCTGTCACTATCTCAGGAGTCTACTTAGGAACCCATGTAGTGCATCTTATGTAGGTACATGTGAAGATTGGATTAACCTTTGGACAACTTTGTGTTATGTAAACACGGTGTACCTCACATCTGCCCTGGATGGTCACCTGTTCTCTCTGACATCAACAATCTGCATTCTAGGATGTGCTGCCTCCTAGATGGGACAGCCCTGTGCTCTCCCCTGCAAGGCTTCATCATGCTCCATGGAACATCTGTCCCATGGTAGACAAACTCTCCTACACTTTCACTTCTTTCTAAACACTGTTCTGCCTCTTCACCTTAACTAAAACCTAGCTCTGCCTAGAGGACACCCTACCCTGCATGTCCCCTACACCCCAGACTCAGGGGTAGGACTTGGGTCTGAATTTTCTTTCTTGCACTCTCTCTCTCTCTCTTTCTTTTTTTGATAGAGTCTTACTCTGTTGCCCAGGCTGGAGTGCAGTGGTGTGATCTCAGCTCACTGCAACCTCTGCCTATCGGATTCAAACAATTCTCCTGCCTCAGCCTCCCAAGTAGCTGGGACGATAGGTGTGTGCCACCATGCCTGGCTTTTTTTGTGTGTGTGTATGTATTTTTAGTAGAGATGGGGTTTCACCATATTTGCCAGGCTGGTCTTGAACTCTTGACCTTGTGATCCACCCTCCTTGGCCTCCCAAAGCATTGGGATTACAGGCATGAGCCACTGCACCCGGCCAGGTCTGATTTTTCATTGCTCTCAGGTGCCTGTTCTACATCCTAACTTGTCTACTTTGTGTAAAACATCTCTGCTTCTCTAATACATAATCGATTTGGCTAAACTACTCTACCGTCCCTCTGCATTCATTTCAGTGTGGCCAGTGGATTGCTTCCCCTCCTTTTCTGAATAATTTTACATCTGATTTACCATATTCCTCTTCTGCCGTATTCTGCCATCATCACGTATGACATCGGCTTTTTGCACATGACATATCCAACGTTCTGGGCCTGTCCTTGATCATCTTCTCTCCAATGATAATGTGTCTTCCCCACACTTCCCCACCCACTCCGGGGCCGTGCCCAACCTTCTCATTGTGCAAACCACTTGTAGGAACATTGATCGTGAACAACGGACTTAAGTGTGGCCTACTAAACTAGATGTAGGATTCACTGCAAGGATCCTTACTAGTGTGCAGAATGACAGGGAAATCTAGAACACTGAGTCGTAACACAGCCAGGGGCCAAGAGAGTCTGAACTGCTGAAAGAGAACATGACCTGATCATGCATTCTGGAACCCAAACCACAGAACACTGCCTGTGCAGTGTTCTGCTGGGCCTCAGTGCCCATGACCACATCAGTGTGCATTCAGCTGTACCATTGCACCTACTGCAAATGGTCACTAACTATTCTTTCTTGGTCATGCCCTCTTAAGATTGAGAATCTTGGGTGATAGTGGATGATTGGCTGATCACAGTTCATGTGTGCACTGCTTCTACCTCTAGCGATCTGGGAAGAGAAATATCTCCCCCATTTCAGCTTCTCCATTGTGAGTAGGAATGTGTCCCTCACTTCTGGGATGACTCTAAATGAGAAAGGCATTGGATTCTGGGAAGCCAAAATTGGCCGAGGTCCATATAGTACACCTGCTTGGCAACCCCACATCCTCATCTTCACCTCTTGTTATAATCATCTTTCAAAATAAAGTTCTCATCAAGATACTGTGGCACACTCTTGTATGCTGAAAACTCATTTATACCACACTCCACCTGAACCCCAACCAAACCTCAGCAAATGCACCTAGTTCTGGGTCCAGGTTTTATGGGTAACATCTATTTCTGCCTTGGTTTTCTCTTGATTCTGTCTCAATATTTTGAAACTTTTGAAGCAATGCAACCTATATAAAAATAAATATCGGGGAGGCCATAACCCTTTTACTGCAACTGGTCTAAAGGCTATAACGAATCATATAAATCCAGTCCCCTATACTGTCTCTGTTCCCTAGGCTTTCAGCAGCACACAAGGTGATCTGGGATGCTTGCCTAGTGAGATGATTCAACCCTTCCTTCCTGAAGACATGAGCCCTTGGTGGTCCTGCCCATTAGCATCTCATGTTCAGCATGGCTGAGCTAAGAAGTGTCCAGAGGAACACCTGTGCTTCATTCATAATTCTTCACACTCACCGCTTAATACAACACCATATCTCCTTGGCAGGATTAAATGCCCCAGCCAACCATGTAGTACCCTTTTTTTGCTGGTTGATTGAATAGCATGAGGAGTTCAAAATGGCCAGATGGCATTCTTAGTATCCAATTCCATGAAATCACTGTATTCATGGGTGGAAGCCTTCTGTAACTGAGTACTAAAACTTTTAGACTAACAGAGTCTATAAATTTAGATGAAAATAATTTTGCTAGGGAGTCATTAGATCTAATTATGTGATATGCATCCCAGTTCTAGCCCTTGTCATGGATCATTGTAATATGACTGTGAGATTTGCTAAATGATATACTGGAAACTGGTTCTGAGCATATTCTTTATTCTGCAAGTCTGCCTCCCTTCCAAGAAAAGTATTGTTCATCACTTGGGCTAAGGGTCTAGTTTTTCAACACACACACACACACACACACACACACACACACTATAATATATAATATGACATATACAGGTAACTAGCAGAAGTGTGACTGGCAAGGAGAGCAGATTCAAATTCAGAATATATCTCTTTCACTGGTATCTCTCCGCAATGGAAGAGGGTAGAGGAAATCAACCAGCCACTAAGTATCTAGGTGGCTTTCCAAGATACTATGCTAATGACTTGTAGTTAGTTGCTGCTGTCAGAAAGTTGGCTACTCAGCAATACAGTACACAGATAAGATTTGGCAAACAGAGAGACTGGGCATAGAGGCTCATGCCTGTAATCCCCACATTTTCGGAGGCCAAGGCAGGCAGATCACCTGAGTCCAGGAGTTTGAGATCAGCCTGGGCAACATGGTGAAACCCCGTCTCTACAAAAAATAGAAAAATTAGCCAGGCATGGTGGCACATTCCTGTACTTCAGCTACTTTGGAGGGGAAGCTGAGATGGGAGGATCACCTGAGCCTGGGAGGTCAAGGCTGCAGTGACCCGAGATCATGCCACTGCACTCCAGCCTGGGTGACAGAGCGAGACCTTGTCTCACAAACAAACAAACCAAAAGATTTGGCAAACCTAAATCCAGGTTGTTGGGCATTGGTATGGTTTTCATTCCTGCCACCATTCACCTGCCCATTGGGCTGGCCCTGGGAGGCCCAGGGAAGGAAACTGACAGGTATTCCCAGACTGGGTCAGTTTTCCCTCCTGATTATTAAGAAATCACTCTGTGGTGGAAGTGCTTTGTTGGGCCCTCATATAAAATACAGATACTTTTATATCCTAGGGTCATTTCAAAAGCTGCACACACTTCTCCAAAAGTCCTTGTCAGCAATGCTCCAGCACTGC